>NC_044187.1:1179140-1296640 GCF_900880675.1 Sparus aurata | reverse complement strand
ATAAAATCTTCATCCTGATCTTTTCTTGTCTTTTGCAATTTACTTTTTCCTTTTCTTCAAAGTTGTTCCGTAGCTTGACACCAGAAATAGATATACAGAAACGTTCGTCTGTTTAATCTTTTAAAGTTATGTTCCCCTCTTAATTGATAACCTCCCTCCCGATTTCTAAATAAATTTTGTATATTTTCTGGTAATTGTTTTTTTTTTGGCTTGTACATGATAATTTCTGTTCCGTAAGATACAATGTCAGTGATTTCAGGAGTTCTGATTGTATAAAAAGTGGATTTGTTCATTCCAAGTAGCTGACCTTGTGAATAGTCCTTATTGCTCTTTTCTGCAGGATAGTAAGTGACCGTAAAGAAGTTTTGTAAGTGTTTCCCCAAACCTCAGCGCAGTAATGTATATATGGCCAGGTGACAGTACAGTGTGCGAAGAGAATTATGATCCAATTGTTTTGCTTTGTGTATGACTGCAATGCTTCTTGAAACTTTTGACTGAACATGTTTGATGTGTGGTTTTCAACTCAGTCTGTCATCCACTATAACCCCAAGGAATCTGTTTTCATGCACCCTTTCGATTTCAACACCATCTAATTCTATTCGCACCTTTGTGTTCCATGTGCATTTTCCAAACAACATGAACTTAGTCTTACTTACATTTAATGATAATTTATTCCAGTCAAACCATGTCTTTAGTTTTTTCATTTCCTAGTTTATAACTGTTTCCACTTGTTTAATGTTTTCTCTTGAACCAAAAAATATTTGTTTCATCCGCGAAATTGTTAACCACCTAGATACTTTACACATCTATCTATAAATACGAGTAACCTCTGTCTGTCTGTCTGTGTGTGTGTGTGTGTGTCTGTGTGTGTGTGTGTGTGTCTGTGTGTGTGTGTGTGTGCCTCAAATATCTCTGTGGATCAGGATCACACTGACCTGAGAGTTTCAACATGGCTGCTGCGTGGTTCAATGGTTTGATATTTTGCATTTGTTTGGACTGCAATGATACCGTTAATAAATTATTTCATAAATGCTTTACAAATTCCATGAGCATTGTCCACCGGAGCCACTACAGTCACGTGCGCACCAGAGCCAATCACTGCACACCGTGGCCACACGCGCAAACACAGCCTCATTTGGCCATCCATGAAAAAGCTCCTTAACCTCCCACTTTTTATAGGAATACACTTTTCTTACGGGCACTGCACTAGTATCATTGATATACAGGATAAACAATTTTGGGCCCAATACTGACCCCTGGGGGACCCCGCAAGCAATGTCCAAATATCTCAAGCAGTGATTACTCAACTTTACAAAGTGTTGCCTGTCATAACTCTGGTTTTATGTCTCGGTATTCATGTTGTTGTGTGTCTTGTGTCTCATGTTTTGATTTTCCATGCCCTCTTGTGTCATGTGTCCTTTAAGTTTTCCTGTGTATTTTCCTAGTTGCAGTCTGTCTCCCTCTGTCTGTCAGTGTTTTGTCCTCCATGCTCCTCCCTCTCGTTACCTCACCTGGGCTCCTCTCTCCTCACCTGTTCCTTGTCTGGTCATTACTCTGTGTATTTAGTCTGTGAATTCCCTGCACTCCTTGTCCGTTCATTGTCTCTGCCAGTGTCCATTTATGCGCCTGTCCATGTCTGCGTGCGTTCATGTTCCTGCCTTGCCTCCTTTCGTGTCTCGTGGTATGTGTCGGATTTTGAGTTTTGCAATCTGCCCTTTTGCTTGCGCTTTGTTTAACTCTCTTGGTTGCTACTTTGCTTTTGTCTCGTTTTTGGTCTTGCTCCTTTTGGTTTTTGTACTTCAGCTTTAGTTTTATTAAAGCTCGCCTTTCGTTCCCCTCATTGCTGCCTCTTGTCCTCTGATTATCTGCGTTTGGGTCCAACTCCTATATTTCCATAGTTTTCCCCTTTTTACCCTGACCTGACAGAATGAACGGACCAAAAATGGACCCAGCAGTTGATGGCTTGGCAATAATTCGATGGTACCAAGACTTCATGACAAATTCGGCTAGCAGGGCTCGTCAAATTGCTGCTAGCAACCTTTTTTTTTTCAAGCCACAGCCAAGCTACCAGCCGAAACCCATGCCACAGCCACAGTCAAAGCCACAGCCAAGCTACCAGCCTCAGCCCATGCCTCAGTCTCATCCACAGTGTCTGCCAATCCTGATATATCCCCTTTCTGGGGAACCCGGCTGGCCTACAAGGCCCCACAGAGAAAGCGACGAGCCCGTCCACGTCCTGGCTCCTTGAAGTCTGGCAATGGAGCCCCAACTCCATTGTCAACTGCCCAGCCAGCTCTTGCTGGGTTTGTACTGCTAAAGGTGTGGCTGACACCCACACCTGCCCGTGGCCCTCAGTCGGTGGACTGGCCGACACCTGCCCGTGGCCCTCAGTCGGCGGACCGGCCAACACCTGCCAGTGGCCCTCAGTCGACAGCCCGGTCGACACCTGCCTGTGGCCTTCAGTCGGCCCCCAGCTCTGGGAACCTCTGTTGGTGGTCCGGCCAAGACCCATGAGGGTTCCCCAGCCAGCTATCCGGCCTCAAGAGGGCTTCAGCCTTTGCCTCCGCCGCCGGCCTCCAGTGGGTCCCAGCCCACGTCTTCGCCGCCGAGCTTCTCACCCTATCTCTAAGGGAGACCCCAGACACCCTGCGAAGAAAACCTGTTTCCACTTGTACTCACGATGTCATTCTTTCGGCCATGACCCATTGCTCATGACCATAGGTGAGGGTAGGGACGAAGATTCACCGGTAGATCAAGAGCTTTGCCATCTGGCTCAGCTCCCTTTTCGTCACAACAGTGGTGAATCGCATGCAACACCGCACCTGCTGCTCCGACTCTCCTGTCAATCTCACGCCCCATCATCCCCTCACTCGTGAACAAAACCCTGAGGTACTTGAACTCCTTCACTTGGGGCAAGGACACATTCCCCACCTGGAGGGGTGGCCTAAATCCATCGGTTTCCTACTGAGAACCATGGCCTCAGATTTAGAGGTGCTGACCCTCATCCCTGCCGCTTCACACTCCGCTGCCAACTGATCCAGTGAGCGTTGTAGATCTACAGCCGATGATGCCATCAAGACCACATCATCCGCCAAAAGCAGTGATGCAATCTTCAGGTCACCGACCTGCGCCTCGAAATCCTATCCATGTATATCACAAACAGGATTGGGGAAAGGCACAGCCCTGGTGGAGGCCAACACCCACTTGGAACAAGTCCGACTTACTTCCGAGTATAGGCACGCAGCTCTCTCTTTGAGAATATAGGTACTGGATGGCCCTGAGGAGGGACCCCCTCATCCCATACTCCCGCAGCACCTCCCACAAAACATCCCAGGGGACCCGGTCGTATGCCTTCTCCAGATCCACAAAACACATGTGGACCGCGAGATTGTACTCCCAGGCCCCCTCTAAGACCCCTGCCAGAGTAAAGAGCTGGTCTGTGTTCCACAACCAGGACGGAATCCGCATTGTTCCTCTTCAATCTGAGGTTTGACAATCGGCCGGACCCTCCTTTCTAGCACCTTGGAGTAGACTTTCCCAGGCAGGCCAAGTAGTGTGATACCTCTGTAATTGGCACACACCCTCTGGTCCCTCTTCTTAAAGAGAGGGACCACCACACCTGTTTGCCACTTCCTCGGCAGCGACCCCGACCCCCACGCAATGTTGAAGAGGCGTGTCAACCAAGACAGCCCCTCAACACCCAGAGCCTTCAGCATTTCTGGTGCTATCTCATCGATCCCTGGGGCTTTGCCACTGTGGAGTATTTGACTACCACAGTGACTTCACCCAGGGAAATCGGCAATGATACCCCATCATCCTCCAGCTCTGTCTCCATTACAGAGGGTGGCTGAGTGGCATTCAGGAGGTCACCAAAGTAATCCTTCCGCCGCCCTATGATCCCCTCAGTCGAAGTCAACAAGGTCCCGTCCTTGCTGTACACCGCTTGGATGGTTCCCCCTTTTTCCCTTCCTGAGGTGGTGGACAGTTTTCCGACAGAGCTTTGGCACTGCCCGAAAGTCCTTCGAGAATGGAGAATGGAGAATGGAGAAGATAAACGAGTCGTTAACAACAAATCTGTCTCACAATCAGTCAAATGGTCAAAATGTTCACGACACTCTTTCTTCTTCAGTTGCTTCAATGTTTTTAACACATCAGTTTGACTGAAGGAAGCTAAAATTCACGTATTTATGGGTTCTGCTACAAACTCAAAGTGACGTCAGCAGTTTTATTGTGAAACTTCACCTGAAGCTTTAATGTTTCACCTCCATCAGTCACAGATGATCTCTGTCTGTATCTGTGTGGATCTGCTGCCTCCTGCTGGTCACTCTGCAGTCTGACACTCTGCTGCTCTGCACCAGCTCACATCAACCACGTCCTGTTACTGACCGAGGAACCTGAAGAAGAAGGAAGGCTCATCACGTCACTGGATCTCTGGTGTCAGACTGTGGTGACGGCTGTATTGAAGTCTATGGGAGATGATGGAGAAACACAGTAAAACACACAGAAGAGGAGCTGAGAGGACTGATAGAGCTTCATCACATGGTGCAACAGCCATCACCTGAAGCTCAACATCAGCAAGACCCAGGAGGTGGTGCTGGACTACCAGAGGAACAGGAGACCCCCTGCCCCCATCATCATCCAGGGGAGGAAGTGGAGAGGGTGGACTCATACAAGTAGCTTGGGGTCCACATCAACAATTAACTGGAACTGGACAGTCAGGAGACGGTGGCTGAGAGCAGGATGAAGGAAAAACCCATCTTGGATAACCCGTCTCAGCCTATCCACAACCAGCTGCTGCAGATGTGCAGCTCATTCAGCTGTCACATCGTCCCACCAAGGAGCAGAACTGAATGCTTCAGGTACTTCTTTGTACCCAACAACATCAGACTCTACAACAGCAATGGAAGCTACAGTCTGTCATCTCACTCATCTTATATCGATGTCATATGACTTCTGAAAATACAAAGACCAAAACAAAAGCTAAACAAAGTACAAATCAAGTGGACCAGGAGGCAGGGGTACTGAGCAGAGAAGTGTGGTAGTCCACAGAACAGTTCTGGAGCTTCACAGTAAGCAGCTGAGACTTGATTTAAAACAGAGAAACAACCAAAGAAACATCAGATGTCTCCATACAGCTCGTGTGCTGAGATGTCTGTAATGTAAAGTGATGTGAAAAGACATTATTTAGATCAGGAGAGACACGTGAATGAGAAAGTCAAATGTTTATTCTGACAGATGATGTGAGATGATGAAGTGTTGACAGAAAGTCTTTGGCTCTTGGACTCTACAGGGAGATTTTGTAATGGAGGTCCGTCTGCACGTAGCAGCAGCTCTATCCACTCATATACACATATTTACACATAATAACTCAAAGAAGACAAATGACAAACTTCAATGATGAATGACACATCAACAAAATACAACCTGTCTGAACAAAGATCATCATCATGATTATCTATATGCATGTGTGTGTGCAGCCTGATTTTATTGTATATACAGGCTGATTGTTGTGAGAAAACAATCAGATCACAAAGTTCAGAAAACTGAAATCTGAACGTTCAAAACAGATTTAAAGAGATTTAAAACCACTGATGTGCAGCACATTGACCAAGAAGAGACAAAACAACTCAACCATTTATGTTACTGTGATTTACAGAGAGTGTGTGTGTGTGTGTGAGTGTGTGTGTGTGTGTGTGTGTGTTTGTATGGCTATCTTTGTGAGGACTTTTTAACCTTGGAGTGAGGACCATTTTACAAAGTGAGGACATTTAGGCCGGTCCTCACTATCTTCACTGTAATAGCGTCCAGAGGCTGTTTTTATGCTTCTCTCAAAGTTTCAGATAGGTCCTCAGAAAAGTAGTAACATTTTGCTGTCTGGCACCTTAATCCTCCGTCTGTCTTTTGCTGCACCACAGCAACTAAAATTATACAGAAACAGTTGGAGGTGTTCATTCAGTCAGATCAAATACTTTTGCAAATCCAAACTGAGTTTCCTCTTCATGTACAGGCTACTTGATTAATGTTTGTGATTTTATGGTCAGACTGTACAAGCCCTGTTTTACCCCTCTGCATTTAGTCAGTGTAACATAACAGATGTGTAAACTGATATTTCAAATCCTCGTATACCCAAGTGAAGAACTGCCCTTTCCTCAATGAAATATTTTCACACCAGTCTCATCGTTAAAATTTGAATAAAAAGGACAAAAAAATCTAAATTCCAGTAGTGGACAGTTGATGCTTTTCTTGTATGTACTGTATGCATGCATGTTCTGGAGGCATTCACGTAAACACTGTAAGCTCATTTCCATCATGATTAATAACAGTAATATATCTCTTGTTATTAATATATTAAACGTAGACACTTAGTTTCAAATGGATGCCTTAATATTTCTGTAGGCCTTTGACTCACTGGGACTATAACCAACCCTTACAATAGAATTAGGCATTTAATCAGAACCAATCCAACACCAGAACACTTTTTTGGTGCACAGACATTTCATTGTGATTAGAGATCACAAAGCTAGTGAAAGTAGCTAAATCAGCATAAGTGCTATATTTCCTAACATAGCTAAGATAACTTGACTTTCTGCCCTCTGCGTTTCCCTCTAGTCATGTAATTTTAAACCATAATAGTGCCATGGCTCTTTGGCACTGTCCGTTTTTGGTCATTCACTTTGGTTCAGACTGAAATACCGTATGTCAACAACTATCAAATGGGTTGCCATGACAACCTGTTTTTAAAGGAGGTTTTGGTTTTAAGTGAAATGTCTCCGTCGATGACATTCCTATCAGCCTCAGCTGTACTTTGTGTTTAGTGCTAATCAGCATGGTAGCATGCTAACATGGTGAACTAAGCTTGTAAACATAGTAAACATTGAACCTGCCAAACATCAGCATGCTAGCCTTGTTATTGTGGGCATATTAGCATGCTGACATTAGCATTTAGCTGAAAGCACCACTGTGTCTATGATTATTTATTGGTTTATTTAATAGGAACAGTGGGAATTAATTACACTGGTATAAATGAATGTGAGTTCACCACAAAGGCTGATTTTCATCAATAGACCCACAAATGTCACAGAGTCACCATTCTCTACCTGCCATAGTACAGCCTCATAGAGCTGCTGTAGACTCCGAGTCTGGTTTGTCCGATTCTAAATGCATTAATAAAAACTAGAATTCCTTACTATAGTATCTGCAGAGAGAAGAGAAGTACTACATTCATACATTTCTATAGTTCAGTACTGTTTTTCCACATTTGCACAACTTACACTAAACTTCCAAGTTTATTGAGATTTAAGCAGCTCAAATCCTGTGATCAGCACACAGCAAAATTGGCAAACTGACAGTGCTAATCAGTAGGTGATACCCTTCCCCGACACACCTATGTACATGTCCCAAAGGACATTGTTGCAGGACGCCTTAACCATAACTGTGACATTTCTTATTCTACAATTCCATTTTATCCAGTTATCTTCCTTCTCTCCCCACTTCAATTGTCTTTTTATGACTGTATTAAAATAATGAGTAAATACACCTTTAAATTGTATGCAGTAGACTGAGTTTATTCTGGCAGGGTTTTCTCACGTTTCTCGCAATGACCTTGTTGAGTTACTGTCTCTTATCTGCACTGACTTTGATTGTGTGTTAATTGTTGGTGACTTTAACATCCATGTCGACAAGCCTGAGGACAGATGGACTAAAGAACTGTGCTGTGACCTTGATAACTTTGGACTCACTCAGCATGTGACACAGCCCACACACAACAGGGGCCACATCCTGGACTTAGTTATCACAAAGGGTCTGAACATTTCTAAGTTTCTGGTATCTGATGTCGCTCTCTCTGACCATTACTGTGTTTTCTTTGAGAGTGATATATCAGTGCACACAAATCTTCAAACTGAGGTTGTCTCAAAGAGATACATCACTGAAAACACTGGTGACATATTCATTGATGCCTTCTCTTCCACACCACCCCTCTCTAGGTTCTCTGTCAATGACCTTGTACATCATTTAAATTCCAAAATTACAAATGTCATGAATGCCATTGCACCCACTAAAGTGAAGGTGGTCTCTGGTAAGAAAAAATCTCTTGGAGAAACGCAACGCTAGTCAAGATGGAAAAAAGGGAATGTCGAAAAGCTGAGCGCAGGTGGCGAAAAACAAATCTCCAGGTTCATTTTGACATTTATAAAGAAAGACTTTACATTTTTAATTTAGAATTTAAAAAGTCAAGGCAGTCCTTCTTCTCAGACATTAATAATAATGCTTGTGCCTTGTTTGCTACTGTCGACAGGCTAATAAACCCTCCTGAGCCTCTGAACCTCTATCCACCAGGGCCTTTGAAGAATCTGCACCGTTCACTGCCAAAATTCAGAACATGACACAATTTGATCCAATCAAATCCAATCAAAAAGACATTATACAGCGTTTGAAAACTTCCTCCTGCAGCCTGGATATTTTACCAGCAGGGTTCTTCAAAAAAGTTTCACACTGCATGATTCCAGATCTGCTACAGATTGTTAACACGTCTCTTCTCTCAGGTGTCTTCCCCAAAGCCATTAAGACTGCAATCATTAAACCACTCCTGAAGAATTGAACTCTAGACACATCAGTAATGAATAACTATAGGCCCATTTCAAACCTCCCGATTTTAAGTAAAATAATTTAAAAAGCTGTTTTTCAACAGCTGAACAATTACATAATAATAAATGGCTGTTTTGATGTTTTCCAATCAGGATTTCGACCACATCACAGCACTGAGACGGCTCTTGTTAAGGTCCTCAACGACATTCATTCAAACACAAACAGCGGAAAAATCTCAGTCTTAGTATTACTGGATCTCAGTGCTGCGTTTGACACAGTCGACCATAATATACTACTGGACCGACTGGAAAACTGGGTTGGACTCTCTGGTACAACACTAAAGTGGTTTAAATCTTATCTAAATGAGAGAGATTACTTTGTGTCTATTGGTGATTACACATCTGAACGTATGAAAATGACAAGCTGAGTACCCCAAGGCTCCATTCTGCACCCACAGGAAAAGCAAGGCATTAAATGTTTGGAAGTAGCTCAGTTAGCCCTTTCACCTGCTCCTGGAAACAGGGCACGACCACAGCTCCTGATCAACCAGAAGATGCAACTGGTAGGAAAAAACAGCTTTTAATGTGGATGATGTGTTGAGGTCATGCTTCCCCATGACTGTTTGTTGACTTAGTATGTAATAGTTTAAGTTGGATAAATTTGATTAAGCTAATTTAAGCTTATGTATTTTGTTAAGACTTTGTGAACCTAATGGTTAAGCATGTATATTGGTACTTTAATCATTAATTGATTTGAAATCCTAGGTTAATTTAAATTACTTTGTTTGAAGATCGGGTAATAGTAACATTTTATTTAGGAAAACTTCGAGGGAAAATGATTATTGGAATTTATTTTGAGACTAATGCATGTCTTTTCTGTCTGTCTTGAAGGTTATCAACCTATTCCATTTCATCATTCTGTTTATGTCCACTGAAACCATCAAACCCAAAACCATCTTCAAGAAAATAAAAATCAAAGAATGAGAAGAATTGAGTTGTCCTTTGCATCCTTCAAAAGTTGACCAAGCAGTTTTTCAAGTTTAGGCAGAGTTGTGGTCAAAAACACGCAAAACTTGACAGGATCCAAGGAAGAATGACTTAAAGTCTCTGCTCAGCTTCAGTCTGTAATGTTGAAAACTACAGACCAAGCCAGAAACCTCGGTGTAACTATGGACTCAGACATGAATTTCAGCAGCCACATTTAGACAGTTATAAAGTCAGCCTACTATCACCTTAAGAATATATCCAGGATAAGAGGGCTTATGTCTCGGCAGGATTTGGAGAAACTTGTTCACGCATTTATCTTCAACAGACTCGACTACTGTAATGGTGTCCTTACAGGACTAAAAACTCCATCAGACAGTTGCAGCTGATTCAGAACGCTGCTTCTCGAGTCCTAACAAGAACCAAAAAAGTAGATCGCATCACTGCAGTTCTTAGATCTTTACACTGGCTTCCTGTCTATCAAAGAATAGATTTCAAAATCCTGTTGTTGGTTTATAAAGCATTGAATGGTTTCGGGCCAAAATACATTTCTGATCTGCTGCCGCGTTATGAACCATCCAGACCTCTGAGATCGTCAGGTACCGGTCTGCTTTCAGTCCCCAGAGTCAGAAGTAAACATGGAGAAGCAGCTTTCAGTTACTATGCGCCACATATTTGGAACAAACTCCCTGAAAATTACAGG
The DNA here is from genome assembly GCF_900880675.1 of Sparus aurata. NCBI lineage: Eukaryota > Metazoa > Chordata > Actinopteri > Spariformes > Sparidae > Sparus > Sparus aurata. Next base: position 1,286,368 of record NC_044187.1, on the reverse strand, counting down.
TCTGCTCCAACACTCACCTCTTTTAAATCAAGACTTAAAACATTTCTTTTTGCCACTGCTTTTAACTGAAGCAATTCAAGTCTTTGAACTGCATTATTACTCTGACTCTACAGTCTTGTTTTTTTTTAAAGCTGATGTGCAGCACATTGACTAAGAAGAGACAAAACAACTGAACCATTTCTGTTACTGTGATTTACAGTGTGTGTGTGTGTGTGTGTGTGTGTGTGTGTGTGTCCTACAGAGACACGGAGGAACCAGGCCAGAACCATAATCCAGGATAAAGAGGTTGAGTGAATGTGGTGTTGAAGGTGTGGATGTGGATCAGTGAGTCAGAGACTCTGTAGAAGGACAGAGTGCCAGCAGGACAGTCCACATACACTGCTACTCTGTTAGAGACAGAGGAGGAGGAGGAGGAGGAGGAGGAGAAGGAGGAGGAGGAGAGGTCTGTTCTTCTGTTATTGTGCCAGACAGAATAACTACCACCATCATCATCACCAGAACAGCTCAGACTCCAAGACTGATTATTGCGTCCAAACAAACAGTTAATGTGTCCTCTCCTCCTGATTCCTCTGTAACTCACTGATATCTCAACATCTCCTCTCCACTCGACCTCCCAGTAACAGCGACCAGTCAGACCATTTCTACACAGCAGCTGGAAACAGTCAAACCTTTCTGGATGATCAGGATATGGCTGATACTCTGACACATGTGTTACCTTCCTGTTGTTGTCAGACAGTTTGAGGTTTCTGTTTACTGTGTTTGTGTCCACTGTGAGTTCACAGACATCTGATGGAGAGAACAAGACACAATACAGCAGCAGTTTATCATCTAACACAGCTGATGGTTTATTAGTTGCTTTATTAACAGACTGACTGTTAATTAGATCAAAACTTCACAATGACTCATCTTTTTGGATCTTCTTTCAAACTGACAGTTGAATGCAGATACACAAGCTTTAGATTTAAACTACTTTAACATGTGCTGCCTTGTTTTCATCAATCAAAGTGAACACACACTTACACTTCCTCAGACCAGGTTTCAGCCTCTGCTCTCCACCATGTTCCACCCTGGAGGAAGACACAGAGTCAGAATGATCCTTCAGAAGCTTCCTCATCAATGATCTTCATAAATCTTCACTCAGATCACCATTACGACAAAACAGCTATAAAACACACTTCCTACACACACTCAAACTTTACATCAAACATTCACAAACAACTAAATACTAAAAAGCTGGTTGACTGAATAACCAATAAATACATTCATTTTCCTGACATTTAATAATGTGAAGTGACAGAATTGACCGCAGTGGAAAATATATTAAACATGAAATAAAACTATGACTGAACTTTGAACCTTGACTTTTAATACAAAATAAACGAGACGTCCTTAAAGTGTTCAGAAAGAAATCATAGCAACTGGACAAACTCCCTCTGATGAATATCAAATCAGATTAGGTATCTTAACACTTTCTGACAGCAAACTTGATGCTTTTAAACATCTTTTAAAGAAAATCAAAGAACATTAAAAAACCTTTAAGAACTAATGAATGCATGTTGGAGCTGGTGGATATGAAACGATCTTGTTGACCTGAATGAACTGTGTTCTCCTGTTGTGTCAATCATGAAACAGAAACTCTTCACACGTCTCAAACTAAATCTTAAATGTCTAAATGTTGTAGCTTTCATTCACAGCTGGCTTCAAATAATTATCTTCAACAACAAAAATGTGTAAGTAATAAACATGAAAACAATATCACTGCAGAGCACTACAGCACGTTAATACTGACAGGCTGTTAAAACCTCTACATGTGAAACTGAACACTCTTATTTCTACACTGAACTTTATAATTCTGTTATATAATAAAAGCTTCAAATCACTGATGACAATACACTGGTTACCTACAAACAAACTCTGGTAATTGTGTGAACGTGTGCCACATGTTGCCATCAGCTACATCACCAGAAACTACAACACAAACATGAATGAGAGTTTAAGCATTCAGTGTTTGAATGTTGCAACACTTCACACACATCAGCAGCTCTGCTGAATCACTGATCATCTGAACTAACATGTAGCACAAAGTTTAACTAAATAAAAGATGTCGTCCAACTTCAGATCACACAGATAATTACAACCAAACAACTCAACACTCACAGAGAACTTTCAGACTGTCTGACCTTCAACTGTCTGACAGCAAATGAGATCACATCCTCACCAAAACTGACTGTTATTCTTTGACTTTATGAAAATGAGTTCTCTCTCTTTTATTTAGCTGTTAACATTAACATCTGCAGTTGTGGACATATGGTTTCTCCACTTCATCTGTTAAAATAGTTCATTAAAGTTCAGTGAGCTCCTGCTGAAGAGGTCACCAGTTTAAAAAGACCTGACTTCTCTAAGTTGACTTTGTTGTTGGTCACTGTGGTTCTTTGTTCAAAGTGGGCAGTCCCATCCAGATTCTGTTCAGAACAAAAATGTGTAAGTAATAAACATGAAAAACAGTATCACTGTGGAGCACTACAGCACATTAATACTGACAGGCTGTTAAAACCTCTCCATGTAAAACTGAACAGTCTTATGTCTAGACTGAACTTTATAATCCTGTTATCTCACAATTAAATATGATAAAAGCACTGATGACAACACACTGGTTTTAAACATTCAGGGTTCAGATATCATAACTGGTGGAGTCTTTGCTGTCTGTCCTGTATGGGGCAGTGCTTTTCATAATGTAGCTCTACTTAGAAACAAACTCTTGTAATTGTGTGTCCGTGTGCTACAGTTTCATGACCGTCAAAAACATGTATTAAATTCTACATGAGAGCTGAAAGCTGTCTGGCCAAACACATAAAAGAGTTGGGAAGAAAGTTAGACTCATCAGTGATACATAGCTTTTATATTTGCATACTTAACATTAAATAATGTGACTTTTCATGAGTCTGGTCATTATCTTAAAATGTAAGAACTTTCACAAATAACACAATAAATCTCCAGAACAAGTATTTAATGGACGTTGACCTGAGCTGTTTCTCAACTTGTTTCAACCTGTTTCCACGATCAAGAATCAACTTGATGAGATTTTATTCTGGTTAATCAACACTGAACTATATTTAACAGAGTGTGTGTTATAGTGTCATTAAATAATCAACAGCAGATGGTGGCGTGATGTTTGTGAGGAGGTCAGTATCAGTGTGGACAGTGACTCTCAGCACATGGTTCAGACTGTGAACCGATAGCTCTCAGCTTGTCAATCTGACTGAGAAACAGTGTGTGAGCTCTTGTTATCTGAAATTGCATGCGATTTCGACATGAATTAGCATTTCTTATCATTTGATCCTATTAAAGAGTACCTGTCAGAAAGATGAGGAATGGGGAATAGCAGTAGAGACGTGCCCTACATCATAGGGAATAAGGTGTGAGTGGTACCACAGTATTATCACCCTCTCCACAGCCAGCTCATCATCTCTTCGTACCTGAGAGTGTCCAATCTCCAGCCTGGATCCTCGAGTCCAGCTGACAGCAGCTTCACTCCTGAGTCTCCTGGATGATTGTAGCTCAGGTCCAGCTCTCTCAGACAGGAGGGGTTGGATCTCAGAGCTGAGGCCAGAGAGGTACAGCCTTCCTCTGTGATCAGACAGCCTGACAGCCTGGACACACACACACACATACACACACACACACACACACACACACACACAGGACAAAATATATTCATTAATGTATAGAGACAGACATCCTGTGAACTGTGATTTTCTTGTTCTGTACATGCCACATGTACTTCCTGCATGTTGGTTCTGGGAGAAGGATCCTCCTCTCCCTGATGTTTTTAAAACCTGTTAAAAGGTATTTTTCAATATTGGAAGTTTGCTGAATGGTCGAGGGGCAAAAAACACAGGATGTCGCTCATGGTACAGATTGTAAAGCCCACTGTGGGAACGTGAAAAACATCAATAAAATGTTGAAAATACAGTTAGCTGCACTGGAAAAGTAACCACATTACAAATTGTAAAATTGTGAGAAGTAAAAAAAAAAAAAAAAAGAACACTAAAAAAAGGTATGTTAGATGCAACAATTCATAGAGCTGGGGGGCAACACAAAGTAGTTTGATAAAACCCTGTTTGTTATTGACACCTGTTGTATTAAACATTTCATGCACAATTCATGAAAAATAACAGATTAGAGCTGACATGGTGATTGATGAATATAACTTTACTGTACGTTAAAATAAATAATACATTCCTAAGGACATTGTATACTGTTTAAGAATAATACACAATGTCCAAAACGGCTACAAATGTTTATATAAAGTATCTTAAGCTAATTTTAACCAGATGCCAAGAAATATGTGAGTAGTCATTTAACAGAAAGTCAGACCTGAGAGTCTTCAGTTTACAGTGTGGACTCTTCAGTCCAACAGAGAGCGACTTCACTCCTGAATCCTGCAGGTCATTGTTACTCAGGTCCAGCTCAATCAGATGAGAGGACTGGGAGCTGAGAACTGAGGACAGAGCTTCACAGCTTCTGTCTGACAAATTACAGCCACTCAACCTGAAAGAGAGTAAATGATACTGTTTCTGTCATCCACAATACAAAATCCATCACATTTTTGTAGAAACTGTTATTGTGTTGATGATTCGAACAATCAAGAGTCTCGGGTGATCAGTAGATGTTTTGACATTTAGTATTTTTCAAACTAGCATTTCGCATTTGTGAAATGTTCAGGAGGGTCAACTATTGCATTTCTGTCAATATCAGTGATTATATCCTCATGTTCAACTCGTTTTCCATGTCCTCTCTAAAACCATGGAATGCGCAGTTTACAACCAACTGTCTTCATATCTTTGCAGAAAATGACCTCCTTGACCGATATCAATCAGGCTTCAGGACTGGTCACTCCACTGAGATGGCCCGTCTCACGGTGACTGAGTCGCTCAGTGCTGCCAGATTCTTATCCAACTTGACAGTCCTCATTCTCGTCGAATTATCCTCCACGTTTGACACAGTCAACCACCAAATCCTCCTCTCCACTCTGGCTGAACTTGGCATTGCTGACTCTGCTCTAACCTCTATAACTGATAAATGGCACTTTTCAGGTCACAAGGAACAGCACCTTATCCAAACCCTGCTCTCTGGAAACTGGTGTCCTTCAAGGCTTAGTATTAGGACTGCTTCTGTTTTCACTATGCACTAGAATCTAGTGCATAGTGAAAAGTGATCTAGTGACTAGATCACTAGACTCTGCAATCACATCACATGGATTATCCTATCACAGTTATGCTGACGACACCGAACTGTTCCTCTCTTTTCCCCCCAACACCCACGTTGCGACACTTCGGAATGTTTGGCAGACATCTCCACTTGGACAGCTGCGCATCACCTCAAACTCAACCTTAGTAAAACTGAACTCTTCTTCATCCTGGGGAAAGACTGCCCTCGCATGGACCTGTCAGTCACAGTCGAGGATGTCACGGTACCACCTTTGTTGATGGCGTGAAACCTGGGCGTAATCCTCGACGACGGACTATCCTGCACACCCAACATCACTGCGGTGGCCCGATCCTGCAGATTTGTCTTCTACAACAGGATCCGTTTTTTCCTCAAAAAAGATGTGACGCAAATCCTTGTCCTAGCACTGTTCATCTCCCTCCTGGACTACTGCGACTCCCTCTTGGCTGGACTCCCAGCCTCTTCGACTAAACTGCTGCGGCGCCTAGTTTACAATCTTCCCGAATTCTCCCATGTGACCCCCCTCTTCCGTGACATCCACTGGAACTACGCCCATCTACCTCTAAACAACTGTAAAACCACATGCCTCAGCGAGAGCACTTCGCTCCTCTACATCAGCTGGCCAGTGGTACCCCGATCGCTGAGAGAAAATAAATCCTGCTAAGTCGTGTCTCTTCTCTGTTTTGGCACATTGGTTTGGCACCAAACCAATGTCAGGACAGCAGAATCACTCTCCATCTCCCGCAAAAGACTCAAGACTCACTTGTTGTTCAGACTTCACCTTACATTTATCTTATCTGATTTAAAGACAGAAATACCTCTAAAACAAAATAAGAATTTATTTAAACACTGTTCAAAGAGAATTAGGAAAAAGTAACATAGGACACAGAAATTAGTAACAGAGAGAGAAACTGGGAAACAATCTGTGTCTCATTATCAATTGTCTCAGTCTTTGAGGTCTTGTGTTCTGAAGCTACTGCTCCACCACCTGGTCACTGCTGGTACCAGATTGCATACATCTCTGTCAGAAGATCGATAAAATGTCGACTGATGTAAATTGTCTGAAACTCGAAACTCAAGGTACTTTTACCTCCAAACAATACTTGGCTAAAATACTTCAGTACATTCATTTTGTGTAAATGTGTTGTGTTGTCACATTAAACTGCAGTTCAGTGTTGACCACTTAATGTTCCTCTGTACTCTCAGTACTGATGTGTGTGTTTAGCTCCACTGTGAGCTTTTAGTTTTGTCAACTGTTACCTCTGTTAGCTCTCATGCTAAAGGGCTCGAAAACAAACAGTGTGGTGTTGTCCCCGCACTGGGGCTGACAGAAAATGACTTACATGACTACTTACAATGAACAGACAATCTCAATTGATAAATATAGTTTGTTTTGCTTCAACTATGACAAAGTGAAATCCACTTCTATGCTATGTTTGGCTATTTGATCAAATATCAACAATCATGCTCCAGAATGATTCATCCCACCTTTAAAAGAACTCAAATACAACAGATTTATTTTTCTTTTATGGCTGCATTAACATGGAGACCTACAATGAAACTAAAGAAACAATGCAGATGTTTTATTCGATCAATTATCAGAATGAAAAAGATTTCTAGCTGTTGACACAAACATACAGTAACTAGCAGATATAATTTCACTTACAGAGCTTTGTTAGAAGCTTTGACCACTGGCAGCAGCCTCAGAAGAACCTCCTCTGAAACAGAATATTTCTTCAGGTCAAACACATCCAGATCTTCTTCTGATGACAGTAAGATGAAGACCAGAGCTGACCACTGAGCAGGAGACAGTTTATCTGTGGAGAGACTTCCTGATCTCAGGTACTGTTGGATCTCCTCCTCTAGAGAACCATCATTCAGTTCATTCAGACAGTGGAACAGATTGATGCTTCTCTCTGGAGACAGATTCTCACTGATCTTCTTCTTGATGTACTCAACTGTTTTCTGATTGGTCTGTAAGCTTCTGTTCTTTTTCAGTAGTCCTTGAGGGAGAGTCTGATTGGTCTGCAGTGAAAGACCCAGAAGGAAGCGGAGGAACAAGTCCAGGTGTCCGTTTGGACTCTGTAAGGCCTTGTCAATAGCAAACCTGTGGACATTTGTCACAGACGTTTTGCTGAAAAACATTCCCACATGTTTGCCGATAGTTTGAGCTAGCTCTGACATCACATTCTTGTTTTTGTTAATGAGTGACATCTCTACATACAAAGCTGCCAAAAACTCCTGAACACTGAGATGGACGAAGCTAAACATCTTGACTTCATCATTCTTCCTGCCACGTTCCTCTTTAAAGATCTCTGTGAACACTCCTGAGAACAGTGAGGCTCCTCTGACATCAATGCCACTCTCTTCTAGATCTCTTTCATAGAAGATCACGTTGCCCTTTTCCAGCTGGTGGAAAGCCAGTTTTGCTAATGACTTAATGTACTGAATGCACATGTTTTGGTCAAACTTCTCATTTGTCTGATGATTCTGAAAACTCAGGAACTCTACATACATCTCAGTCAGGGTCTTGGGCAGCTCTCCTCCCTCTCTGGTCTTGAGCAGAACTGTGGCAGTGATCCAGCAGAAGACTGGGATGTGGCACATGATGTGGAGGCTTCGTGATGTCTTGATGTGGGAGATGATTCTGCTAGCCTGCTCCTCATCTCTGAATCTCTTCCTGAAGTACTCCTCCTTCTGTGGGTCAGTGAACCCTCTGACTTCGGTGAACACGTCAACAAAATCAGAATGAATCTGATTGGCTGCTGCAGGTCGTGTGGTTATCCAGAGGCGAGCAGAGGGAAGCAGATTTCTCTGGATGAGATTTGACATCAGCACATCCACTGAGGTGAACTGTGTGACATCAAAGTCTGTTCCTTTGTTTTTATTGGTCGAGCAGTTCAGTTGAAGGCGACTCTCATCCAGTCCATCCAAAACAAACACCAGTTTGAATTTACTTTTGTCATAGTTGGTGTTTCCTGATGACTGCAGAGTCGTAAAGATGTGATCAAGAGCCTCCTTCGTGATGCCTCTGGTCTCTGTGATACATTCATGAATGAGTTTTGTCAAACTTAACTTTTCATCCTTCCATAAGTTGAGCTGGCGGAAGGTAAAGGGGAATATGAGATGCACATCTTGATTGTTTTCTTTGTTAGTCCAGTCCAACACAAACTTCTGGACAAGAAATGTTTTGCCAATTCCTGCGATGCCATTGGTCAGCACTGTTCTTATGGATCTTCCTTTACCAGAGGGGGGTTTGAACATGTCACAGGGTTGAATTGATTCCTCTGTTGTTGGCTTCACCTCCATCTGAATGACCTCATGCTGTTTGTTAATGTTTACGTCACCCCCAGCTGTGACGTACAGCTCTGTGTAGATATCAACCAGAAGTTCCTTCCTCTGTGCCCACCCCTCTTGTGCACGATTAAACCGATCCTCGAGGTTTGACTGAAGCATTTTCTGGTAATATGAGATGGGTTGTGGCTTTGGTACTGGAACAATCTCATCTGAGTGACAAATAGAAACAAAAAACAACTGAAATGCAGGATTTTAAATTTACAGTTGGAGAAAGTTGTCTATGCAGACTATTGTAACAGTATGATATCTGTAGTTGTGTTATAGTAAAGTATCTTAACATTAATATTTGATCAGATCATTCTCTCATGTACCCACACAACATATGAATCTATCCAACAGGGAGCTGGTCAGTACAACCAACTCTGGACTGGTGACCACTGAGCAGCTGTTGGTGTTGCTGCCATCTTCTGGTTGAAACTTCATAAAGATGAGTCCTGTAGCATCAGTTTTAATATTCAAGCTCAAGCTCTCATGCATTCTTAACTTCTTTCACTCTTTCTTCTTTTGTTAGAATACCTTGATGATGTTTAAACATGTATATAATCTAAACTACTTCCAATAAAGAAAAAACAAAGCTGAGCCTGGTGGCTCCGTACAGACCATAATTTATCTGGCTTCTTTGGTTTCCACTCAACAAAACAAGGATGCAGGCCTTATCTGAACCACAGGTGAGCTCAACTAGCTTTCCACTGTCACTCCACTCTGTCCTCACAGTTATCAACCACTTTGACTTCATGGTCAGGTCAACTCCAAATCTGAGTTAAAAACCATGAACTGAGCTGAAGTCAGTTTCAGTTCATTCAGTTTGACAAACAAACACAAGCTAACAGAAATGGTTCAGAAATAATGGTTATTATTCAGTGTCCATCATGGCCTCCATGAAAAGAGTTGCTCTCTGATCTCTTCTTCCTCTTCACTCGACTCCATCTCTGCTGTCTAACCTCTGGCCTGCTCATACTACATAAGACCCGCCCTCTTAAGAAGAGCAGCCAATCAAAAATTACAAATGACCTCCTGCAACCTGGTTGCTGTAGCTGCAGTAGAGACAGTTTGATGCAGATCTGATGGTTTGACTGAAATACCTCATAAAAAGGATTAAACTGCCTCCTTCAGCTCAATCCACTGTCACAACAGTCCCACTGTAGTTTTAATCCTCCTGACAGCTCACAGCCACACACAGAATAAAACAAAAACTGATGTTACAGTCTACGGTAGCCAAGAAAAAATATTCTAGACCTTGTCAGATGGATTTTTAGACTTCTAAATAGCTTTGAGTGTCTTTCTGAAGAAACTGAATCAATACTTTATATTCAATGTCTTTCAGAGTTGCAGATACTCTGAAACTGCTTCAACTAAAGATCATCAAGTACTCCTGTCTCTGCTTTCACTCAGTTATAATGCAGTCAGTCTTACTAACTTTTAACTTTTCCAAACTAACAGCTAAACTTTGTCTTTCAGGGCTTCTGTACATTCCAGAGAATACAGCAGCTTTACCTTCACTCTGAGAGGAAGAAGGTCCTCTGTTCTCTGGAGTCTCTCCAACATCACCCACATTCACTGACACTGAGAGAGGTGAAGACAGAGATTATGGCTGGGTTGCACCAACAAGGATTCATTTAATCTAAAATCAGATCTAATCTGAGTTTAGTAAAACTAGTTTGAAATGAATTAATCCAGATTATTGATGCTTCAACCTTTTCTCCTCATTATGAAATCAGCCTCTTTGTTTCTCTTTGCTGAAAACAATGAGCTTCTGTACTGAGAGGCCTGTTCCTTTACAAGTATTGTGTGGTCGACTCACTCTCTTCTTCTGAAAATGATATTAAAATAAAGACTGTGACTGACCTTCTGGTCCTGAGCTGTTGGCTGACAGACTCTGCACCAGGTCATTCCTCTTGATCTTCTCTAAAATCTTCTTGGTCACCTTCAGAGCTCCATCAAGTGTAAAGGTGTTCACCATCAGATCCACTGTGTCCCGTCTTTCTGCTCTCTCCAGCCTGGACTGTTTGATGGGTTGGTAGCCTTCCAGGATGTCAGGCAGCTTCAGATGCCATTTGAAATCCTTGAATTCATCAACTTTTAGATCCTCCAGAGTGTTGAAAATGTCCTCTGGTGTCATCGTGGCTCCCTGCTAAAGACAGGCAGTGTTATCAGCTGAAGGAAAACCAGCCAGACTTCCATCAGCTGGGAAACATCAGGGAAGACCGGTCTGAACTGTTGAGAAGCTGCTGCATTTATGACCTGACACACTGCGACCTGTACTGACAACATACACAAACTGCTGACCTTTTTATTCTCTGCTCTGCTGGCAGAGATGATTCAAACACAGAAACATGACCCTGGTTGTACAGACTGACCAATCAGTGGTCTGCACTGTTTTAACTCCACCTTTTAGTATCAGATCAGTGTGCTAGCTACGTCAACAGGACAGTTACATGCACAGCTTTCTTCTCACCTAAAATGTCTTTAGAAATTTCACTTAGCTATTTTAGATATAGAAGAGAAAGTTTCTGTAGACAGTTGTGTTACACTGACCACACTGTGTTGCCGTTCCTGGCAAGAGTCTGGCGAGAATTAGAGAGTTTACAACGGGATTTGAGTCTCTCTCTGAAGTTGTTGTACACATGGTGGCCGTACCTATGTTTTCCTGCTGGCTCCTACTGTTATGAAGAAATGTCGTTCAACATTTCACATGACTCTCAGTCATTAAACAACAGTTTCCAAGATGATAGAGAGTCCAGGATGGCGGCAGAGTGACACCGACTGTTCTCTCCGAGCGTCCATAAATGGATTAAATACCCTAACGCCAGAGGGTTTTTTTTCTCTCTCTCTCTTTTCGATGCATCACTGTAAGTAAATGAGCGATACCTGAGATTTAATAAGAAGGAAGCGCAAACATTGCACAATTGATGCGCAATGAGCCAACTTTCCAACGCTGCTCTTGACTGCAAAGACTCTGAATCACTTGCAAAATTCGTTGAAACTGTGCTGTCCAAGCACTTTCAAGAAGCGGATGATGTAGTGATTTAGTCGGCTAGAAAAAAAGTCGACACAATACTACTACTACTACTTCTACTCTGAATCGCCAAGCTGAGCAGCTAAAATCACTGCATATTGCTGTGGGGAAGATTGAATCCCGTGTGCAGAAGCTCGAGACAGATTGTGCACAAAATCAGACTAAGCTGACCGAATACGAGGACAAACTTGTCCAGATTGAAGATTGAGCATGTAGAGATAATATACTCTTGATAAATCTCAAGGAAGGAATCAAAACATCTAACGCCAGGCAATATCTGTTTGCCAGTCTCTCAAAATGGTTTCCTGCACTGGCTGAGCAACCTCCAGAAATAATGCGTGTGCACAGGGTTGGTGCGCCGAGAGATGCATCTTGAAAACCTCTATCACTAATCTTAAATTGTTTTGAGATTCACTGACCGGGACAGAATCCTCAACAAGTCAAGAAGGCAGCCAGTCACGGTAGCTGGTCGTCAGATAAAATTTGCGCCAGACTACAGCGAGACTACATCCAAAAGCAGCAAGCCCTGCTACCCGGTCCTAAACAGGGTGCGTCAGGCCGGCTTCCAGGCTTTTCTGCTTTACCCAGCGAGGATCTCTCTAAACCGGTGATCTGCACCTTGATGCAGCGGTAAGACTGTTGCTGGATTTCCTGCTTAAACTACTGATCTGACCTAAGTGTAGACAACAATAAGGCGGAATAACTATAAACAATACTCTATGGTCAGAATTTTGTTAGTTTATTTTATTTTTTTCCCCTTTATTTACATATCTGGGAAACGTTTGGACAGCCGAGGAGAACAGATTATGGCTTATATCCCTATGAACAGGTTTGTGTTTGTTCTTTGTTTGTTTGTTTTTTCTCTGCTTTTTTCTTTAATGTGTATTTATTTGCTGTTCTTTTTGTCTTATGTGTGGTACCTTCTATGTGTGGTGTGTGTGTTGTGACGTTCACGAACGAACCGATTCTATTGAACGGCTCATTAACATGAACGATGGGATCCAAGTCGCAACTGGGAACCGTTCTTTTTTTTTTTTTTTTTATATCAGTGTGCTCCTCCTTTGCTCCTCTCCTGAGTGGGACAGAGAAGTTACATGGGGAGGAGCGCAGCCCAGCTTATTAGATATGCAAATGTAGCATTAGGCCACCTGAGTTGTGTGCTGCCTTTGCTAAAAAAATAAAAATAAAAAAACAGAAACACATGACTGTCCTGCCTCCGAGAGCAGAGCAACTGCAGCGTTCTTAATTAGGAGGAAGACAGTTTTGTTTCATATCTCACCCCATCATACCTCCCAGTGATTATTTCCAAGATAAAATGAGTTACCACCAGGCTGGCTTCTTATAACATAATAAATGTAAAAATCAGTCAAATGAGCCAGTTTTATGAACGGCTCTTTGAAAGAAACGGCTCACTAAGATCCGGCTCCCCTCAAAGAGCCACAAATCCCATCTCTTGTGGGAGTGGGTGCGAGGAAGGACGGGAGGGGAAAAGAGAGGAGGGAGGGATAGGCGGGAAAATGGAAACTAAGAAGGATGTTTTTTGTTTTATCGATATGTACTTGGCAATGACAAGAAGAAATATATACTTTCTTTAGATTAGTCGAATGAATAGCACGAAATTGAGAATTATATCCTGGAATGTGAACGGAACTAATAATCAGGGTAAACGTGGTAAAATATTAAAGCCTTTAAAAAGATTCTCCCCAGATATCGTCTTTCTCCAAGAAACACATGTAAGAATAGAGAAACTTGGTCATCTAAAAAGAGAATGGGTAGGTGAGGTACTTGGTGCTGGACAATCTTCAAAGAGAGCTGGTGTTGCTGTTTTATTAAATAAGAGATTAAACCTCATAGTCAACAATGTATTACGTGACCCTCTTGGGAGATATATTATTATTAATGTTTCTGTGGATTCAAACAACTTTACTCTAGTAAACGTATATGCACCTAATGAAGACTGTCCAGGTTTCTTCAGCGCAATCGAGAGTAAATAAGTAGATTTTTATGACTCAACAATTATAGTCGGGGGAGATCTAAATTTAACATTAAATCCACAGGTTGACAAGAGTGGGAAGATAAACCAACCAAAAAAAATCTGTATTTACATTATCCAACTTAATGCATGATGTTGGGCTTGTTGATATCTGGAGAATACTACACAGTGATGTAAGAGATTATACTTTTTACTCCCACAGGCATCAAACCTTCTCAAGAATTGATCTGTTCCTAATTTCTCAAGACATTATTAAAAATGTGACACAAAGCTTAATCCAATAGTGATATCTGATCATAGTCCTATTCAGATTGACCTTGAATTAAAATCAGCACAAGTGTGTTTTAAACAGTGGAAGGTCAATGATTCTCTGTTCAGAGAAAAAAAATAAGTGAATACATTCATACATTTATAGATATTAACAAAAACTCCATAAATGATTTGCAAATGATAGGGGAAGCATTAAAATGTTTCTTCAGAGGAGAGTTAATTAAGATTGGTAGCTTCAAGAAGAAGACACAGCAGCAAGAGGAAAGCAAATTGTTAACAAGAATTAAGCTGTTACAAAGTTCACTGTCAAACGAATATAAGAATTAAATATGGACGAAACTGTGTAAACTAGGGGTGTCAACGTCTACACGTGTAAACGGATACACGGATAACAAATCATAACCGTTTAGAAAAATCAATAACCGTTTACACGTCTATTTTTCTTCCTCCTCCTCCTCCTCGTTCATTTCTCATCAATATATATAGTATTCAGGGTTTCCCCTACATGTAATTGACTGTGGTGCACCGCCACGGCAAAATAAAAGCCGCCACACCTTAAAAATTCAGGCATAAATAAATCCAGTGGAAATATTTTACCGTCGTCTTCCACCGCAGTCTTTGACGTTAACTAGCATGTTGGATATTTAGCTTGATAATTGGCTAGAGGATTAAAATGGTCACTTAGAGCAGAGTCCTGCACGGGTCACCGCATCCAACCCGTTTTCCGACAGTAGCACAGATTACATTCCGTACCAGAGCCGACCCGCTATAAATTGATACCGACGCCCGAAGGAAAATTGGACGGACGCAATTTTTAAAAGTGAAAGTAAGATAATGTTGCCTGAAAGCTTCAGATAATAACATTAACTAACTATACAATTAAATGTTCCCACTAGTGCAGTTATCCGCATACATAATAGATGAATGGGGCACAATGTTACGTTGATATAAAAAAAAACAAAAAACCTGCAGCCACAGCCAGTGTCGCGTCACGTCACTTCAAGTTGACTGGGGGACACGATGGCGGCGGTTAACAAGCGGAGCACTGTTTGTTTTTTGAACAAACTGCCAGTGGAAATCAAGTTGAGTGTAGGCTATGTCAGGCAAAGTTGGCTTACAACAACAGCACGGGATCCATGCTAAACCACCTGCGATGGAAACACCCGAACAAGTTGGAGGGAGAGACTGCTGCTGGCATCGGTGCTACCGCCACTGCGATAGAAAGAGATCATAAATCTCCGACGTGTAACCGGGTACACGTCGGTTAGAAGCCCCGTTTACACGTGTAGAAAAAATTGTAAACGTTGACACCCCTAGTGTAAACTAAAAATGACATGATGACATTATAGGAAAAATGTTTTAATATAAACTAAAGAGAGCAAAATTAAATTATTATGAAAGTGGGGAAATGGCAGGAAAGCTGTTAGCCTCAAGACTGAAAAAACAAATGACAAAAAATTAAATTTCTAGTATCAGATTACTAAATGATTCAATATCCTCTGATCCAGATCAAATAAACAAAACTTTTACTGAATTTTACAAAAACCTTTATGAGTCTGAAGGTGATGCTAACCCTGAGTCACTAGAAAAGTTTTTTAATAATGTAAAGCTTCCCTTTTTAACAGAAGAGGAAAAACACACATTAGAACAACCAATAACTCTATCTGAAATAAATCAGGCCATAAATTCTTTTGCTAAAAAAATCTCCAGGGCCTGATGGTTATAAAGCAGAGTTATATCAGGAGTTCAGTGGGGATCTGTCACCCCTTCTTTTGCAGATGTATCAAGCATCATATGAAAACATAAGTTTCTCACCATTATTTAATCATCCGAATTATTACGTTAATAGTAAGATCCTCTCTTCTGCAAGAACTATCATCCAATATCTTTAGCCAACCTGAACAATAGAATCCTGGCTAAAGTTCTTGCAGCAAGATTATTTAAGGTAATTGGAAAGCTGATATGGGTTCGCCACCTACTTTATACAGTGGATCAAAATGCTTTACCACAATCCTACGGCTTCAGGAAGAACGAATGACTTCTTTTCAAAACCAATTACTTTACATCGAGGTGCAAAACAAGGGTTCCCAATTTCAGGTCTCTTATTTAATTTGGTTATTGAGCCATTAGCTGAGAAAATAAGATCTGAAAATAATATCAAAGGCATTTATATTGGAAGTCAAACATATACAATATCACTGTACTGTGATGACATAATTTTGTATTTAACAGATGTAGAATCCTCTCTTCTTCATCTCACACAGATCATCACTCAGTACGGCTCTCTGTCAGGATATAAAGTAAATTGGGAGAAATGTGAATTGACGTCCTTAAATAAAACCTGTACTATCACATGTGTACGGAATACCAAAATAAAATGGCAACAACATCTGGGACTAAAAATTACATCAAATATCTATCAAACAAGAGATATGAATCTCAAACCTAAAACAAAATAAGAGCAAATATTGGTCGCTGGTCAAGCCTTCCTATATCTCTGTGGGGTCGAGTAAATATTGTAAAAATGAATATCCTCCCTACTGTCAACTACTACCCATTGTCATACAAAAAGCCTGGTCTGATGACTTACAAGGCAATCTCAGCATTTATTTGGCATAGTAAAAAGGCCCGATGCTCATACTTGATGATGTCTAATCTATACAAGAAAGGTGGTCTGCAGCTCCCTAACTTTTTTTTATTATTATTTATCATTTGGTTGTCAGCAAGTAAATATGTTTTTGGATCCTGATGTGATTAAAGACTGGAAAACCATTGAGGAGAATATGTTACAAAGCTTGAATATTGACTCAGGATTTCTTTATTATATGAAAACACTTCCTAAGGTACTGATTGGAACTCCCATTGAAGTGTCTTTCAACATTTTAAAGTCATGTGCAAAGGTCTTAAGATTTGACACAGATACTTCAATAAATCAGCCAATATGGCAGAACCCAAATATAACAGTGAACAGAAAGGTTATTAATTGGAAAAAGTGGAAGGACAATGGAGTAACTAGGCTTTGTCACATATTCTCTAATAATAAAAATTGCAATTGTTTTAAAAACTTTGATGAGTTAATCACTGATATAATATTCCAAAGAGTGAGTACTTTATTACCTTACGACACTATTGAAAAATGTGTGTCGATAGAAAAGCTGAGAATTTGTGTACACACATTTGAAAATGTTCTTTACAGTCATAACCTGCCAAATAAAAATGTAGTTAAATTATGGTATTCATTCATTTGAATGATAGCATTGGTGATCAATTTGATGTTTGTGCAAAAAAATGGGCCAGAGTTCTGCATAAACGAGAGGAACAGCTGTCCAATTCCAAATACTCAACAGATTATACTTCACACCGTCAAAACTATTTACAATGGGCTTACAAGAAGACAGTATATGTCTAAAAAGGCTATACTGATGGAACTTTGTTTCATTTACTCTGGTATTGCCATAAAATAAAAGAAATTTTGTATAACAAATATACATGGTTTAACAAAACACGCTATGAACCACATTAACATAACTGTTCCACTAACACCAGAGTCATGTATATTAGGAGATCTAAATAATTTTAATAAAGTTCCACCAAAGGAAAAAGAAAATGTTCCTCTCTTTATGCATGATCACAAAAAAGGTGATCATCAAAAACTGGATCTGTGCTAAAACTCCATCGGAGAGGGAGTGGGTCACCGAGGCCATGGAGACAGTGAATTTAGAGAAAGTAGCCTTTAGTTTGGAAAATAATGATGCGAGTTATGTTGAAATTTGGGCTCCAATGGAAAATTATTTGATGTTGCTGTAATGTACATGTTTTTGTCCTCTCGACATTTCTTTTGAATTTGCTTATGAAGTTTGTAGTTATAGTGCCTGAGACCATTTAAGGGGTGGGGGTTTTGGGAGGGACTGGAGGTGTGCTATTTGTTTGTATGCTTGTGTTTTGCTTTCTTTCTTTCTTTTTTTTTCTTTCTTCATAGTATTATTATTAGTTGGAATATGTTTGAAAAATAAAATAAAATAAAAAATACAACAGTTTCCAAACCAGACACCATGTTGGTCCAGTTTTAAATGTACACGGCTCACGAGTGGTGTTCGTCCAATCAGGTGCAGCCAGTGAGTGTTTGCGTGGTTGTCGGACGGTGTCGCCTGTTTTGGTCGAGTGTTCAAAGCTGGGAAGCGTCCTGTGCTCTTGTGTCAAATGAACCAAGACTGAACACAGTCGTTCAGTTTGCAGCCTGAACACATTTATAGTCTACTAATGTTTATTTTCAGGCTCAGCTGGACAATAAAGTTGTAAAGCAACATTACAACATTGCTCTCTTATTGTGAGCTAACGTTACTTTGACATGTTGGAGATGATGTGGTGATAAGAGTGATACAAACACACAGCAGGACCTGACACTCCCTCATCTCTCAGCAGTAAAGTCAGCTCACATTAAAATCACTCAATTAAACAAAACATGAAAAGACTCATTTTGTTGAGAAAGTCACATTTCATAGAATAACTAGTGAGTTCATTCATGAACATTCAGAACTTCAAATCGTCTTCATTCACTTCATCACTGCTCTCATCCACAAGTTGATGTTGTAGTTTGTTCATCAGAGGTGTGTCATGTTACCTGTCACAGTTCTCACCTGTTAAAGTCCAGATGAGGTCAAAGAGTGGTTCTTCCTTCGTCTACAGACTCTGACAGACGCTGCTGGTGTCTGTGTTCATCTGACCGACAGCCGTCACATCCTCATACCTTCAAATCCAAATCCAGACACATCAATGAGGTGAGAGCAGAAAGCCAGTGTGAGCTGTAGTGCTGCCAGTCAGCAGCAGGTGTCAGTGTTACAGAAGCTCTGTCAGTCAGCGCTCTGATGGGAGAGATTTCACAGCAGTTAGACACACTGACAGAGATCCAGAGTCCAAACTGCAGGAACAATGAAGCCCCGACAACAAGAAGACAAACAACAACAGGTTGATGATTGAATGAGGGAGAGAGAACAGTCTGTAAACTCATGACAACATGTGACAAACACAAAGTGCATCAACAAACAGACAGAGAGGTCGACTGAAAGCAACAACACACATCTCACACACATTTACAATAAACTGTCTCTTTCAAATATCTGCTCTGTTTCCATTCAGTAACAACACCATTAATGTTTGGTGGCTGAATTTAAAGAGTCCTTCACATGTTGTCACATCTCAGTGTCTTAATACACAACTCACATGCTGTATGTATGTTGACAGAGTTGCTGGTTCTGCAGAACTGGACCTTGTCTTATTGTCACATTATAATATGAATAAAATCACAATCAGCTGATCAAACTTTGATGAGCTCATGATTTTGGCTCCGTCTCTCTTGTTGAAACTAAACTTCTCTCCACAAACATGTTACATTTAGAATAACGAGCTCGTTCTCTACAAAAATACATCTTTATTTTTAAAGCTGCTTCAAAATAAAATCATTCTTGTTGGTGGACTAAGAGACTGGAATGTCAGGCTGCACAACTCTTCACATTATTGGAGGAAACAGAAGAATGAAAGAAAAAGCAGCTGTTTGTGATGTCATTCTTCTGGATCAGAACCTGCTGAGGAGTATTAACCTCCCATGGCCGCTCACTCACACTGTCACTTTGTCTCATACTGCTGTGGCTGCTTTGTGCTTTTCAGCAGAGCGTCTGGATCAGAACACAAACATCAGAGCTTCACTTCTTCATGTGGTTCCATGTTTGAATGGTCCAACAGAGAATCTGATCCCTGCCTCTCAACTAGTTTCTTATTAATAAAGACACAAGTTGTGTCTAAATGAATTCACTGTTTCTACACAACTACATCTTTCCTGAGGAGAGAAACAGGACGTTGAGTCTGACTGAACATTTTACAGTTCACATGAAAATGTGAAAAGACTGAAGAATTAAGAAGCACCGTTTCAAACTGTTCAGGTCTAGAAGAGCCGAGTGTTTGATCCTGTTGACCAACGAGCTCGACACCTCTACAACAATTTCTACTGCGATGATTGAGTCAAACTAATGAAGACACAAACAGTCTGATAACACGAGTCTTTACAGCAGGAAAGACACAAATCACACATGAAAAAGTGACATTAAAAACACACATTTACCTTTTTGTCTGCAGGCAGAAATCATGTGAGTCTCACAGAGACAGGAAGTGAAGTTAGAGACGGAGAGAGAAGCTGGTTTACTGTCAGGCTAATAAGTTCCTTATTTTTTTCAATTATCTGTAAGATAATGATCCTGTAAAGTGTTTTTTACCACCAGCTGTCAGCTCATCAACACAGGAAAGAAAATAAATTAGATCAGACAGAAAATGGATGTGTGTGTGTGTGTGTGTGTGTGTGTGTGTGTGTGTGTGTGTGTGTGTGTGTAAGTCTCGGACGTGGACTAAATACTGAAGTGAGGTCACTAGTAACAGTCATATCCCAGACTCCATTAGCAAACTGCATGATTTTACCAGTTGTTGCCTCACGAGGAGAAACTTAATAAAGTTTGTGAAACAGCTGCAGCACATTTTAAATCTCTGGACTTTGGGGGACAACACCAGAAGACAAACTGCTGTTAATAATGGCCAGAACCAACTGTCCTATACAAGGGAATACCTCTTTGGCTTAATCTGGCCAACCACATCTTCTAAAGCCATCAGAGACATAGGCTCAAACAAATCAAGCACAGCTGAGCAAAGAACATGGTCAGAGGGGTCAGATACAGGTGTGGTAATCAGAGCCCTTGCAAAAGCAACCTTATCAATGAAGAATTGCAGGAAGCTATTGCACATTTCAGGGGACTCCTCTGTGCGCGCAGGCTGAGGTGAGCCAAGAACAGATTCGATGGTTTTAAATAACACACGTGGGTTGTGAGAATTTGATTCAATAATGTTTGACAGGTGCTCTCTTCTGGCCTCTTTAACAGTGCTCTGGTAGCAGCGCCAGCAGTCTTTTAGGATTTGACGAGACACATGCAGCTTGTCCTTTTTCCACCTGCGTTCAGCTTTGCGGCACTCCTGTCTGGCTGCGCGAGTTCTCCCATTGAACCAGGGCTCAGGTTTAGCTTTGGGCTGCACCGTTTTAAATGGAGCCACAAAGTCCAGTATGTTTCAGCAGGAGGAGTGAAACCAGGAGCTGAGCACCTCCGTGTTTGCAGATGTTAAGTCAGAGGGGACACAGAGCTGGTTGAAGGCAGCGGAGAACTGACCGGCAGTGATGGGGTTAAAAATCCGACGGCAGCGAGCAGGAGCGGCAGATTTAACTGCAGCACAGGAGACAGCAGCTTCAAACAGTACCGGCAAATGATCGGAAAACACATTGTCACAGATTTCCATGTTTGACACAGACAAACCATGACAGAGGACGAGGTCTAATGTGTGTCCATGTTCGTGTGTGGGACCAGACATACACTGCTCCAAATTAAAAGAGTCAATAAGGCTTAAAAAGTCCTTCACCAACGGTTTTTCAGGACAGCACACATGAATGTTAAAATCCCCTACAAGGAGGACACGATCATACTTTGGCATAAATTCAGCCAGAAGATCAGAGAAGGGGGCTTCAGTTTGGCGGATCGAGGAGCCCATGGCAGTGTCTTCAGGAGCCGGAGGTTCACGCCGCACTAAGAAAGCCAGAGGCCGGAGTCCCTCAAACGAACCGGTGACAGGTACGAGGCAGGCGTCAATGGGATCCAGGAAACGCAGAGGCACGATGAAGGGATGAATTAAACCATGTCCTGCCCTGGAAATGGACGAAGATCATGCCAGCCAGACTTTCTGCTTCACCAGCCGGCCGCCAAGTTTGACGCGGGGACGCTTCCGCCGAGGAGGTGGAGCAGAGGCCTGGCACAGGTGAGTCGTGATCCCTGCCAGTAGCGGGGGCACAGTTTTCTGCCCACTATGTCTAAATGCACCTACATCTCCAACATTATGTCGAAGATCCAAAAGAGCCTGGCGATCATACACCAGCAGAGACTCGATCTGATTAGTGCCGAGGGTTATAAACAGCAGAAACATCAGCCATTATAGCAGCATCAGGCGACCAGCAACACACAGTGGCGCCATCTTCCTCCCCTCAACAAGTGACATGTAACCGGAAATTCAACAAAGGACGGAGGGTAAAACCAACCAGTCTGTCTCTCAGGACGCACCTGTCTGTCTGCGTCCTAACGCTGGTGAGGGTTAGTTCATCTAGAGACCAACAAAGCTCAGATTATAACTCCACCCCTGGGTCCTCTGACTGAACTGTCCATGACAGGTGATGGATTACTGTTACGTGTGCCTGGCGTGTGTTTCGGTGTGTCATTCTCTCACTCTGTTTCTGGTAGCGCCCTCCCCCCTCTCTACCTGAGCACACTTGAGGGTAATTGGTGCTCTGGTAGAGTGGGGAGGGGTGTTATAAGGGCAGAGAGTGCAGGGACAAAGGGGAAGAGATCACACAGACTCACAGCAGCACACCTGTGAGGAGGGTTCTCTCTTCACCCCTTTTGCTCCAAGCAGGTTGGGAAAAACCTCCATGTGCTTTAGGCGCTGGGGCGTTTGTCGTCTTGGTTGTATTTCTTTTTGGGCTGGAGTACTGGTAGCTCAGTTATTTGTTTCTTTTGTTTTAGGTCTACCTATCCGTTAGGTAGTTTAGGGGGAGGTGCGGCTCACTGTGCGGCTGGTCCCGCATCTTTCCATTTTTTGTTCTTTACGTACTTTGTAATATCCCTTTAACAAATACTTATTGAGGTATTTGCAAAAATCCCCTCTGATAAACTCTGGCCTCTTTAAACTTCCTCTGTCCTGCTCATGAGCAGAGGAAGTCATGTGACAGAGGAGGACAGGTGGAGCCTCCACAGGTTAACACCAGAGGCAGCTGCTCACTTCCTGTTTCCTGCCCACAGTTATATACATATATAACATGACCACGTCCCTCACTGACCTCATTGTAACCATGACGATAAAGCTCTTCTGAACTGAACTGAGTCATGTGGACCTAAAACCCAGAATGCTCTCTGAGCTCTACGTGGTCTCTAATGTCGTCTTCCTGAGCTTGTTTGTCAGAGCACTTTGTAAAGGTGAAATATAAGTCAAGTTCATCTTATTCTTTTTATTAAAGACAGAATCAGAGTATCTGGACTGGAAGTTGATTTCTTTGTGTCACACTGAAGCTGAGCAGACTGTTAAAATACTTCTGACTGCACAAAGAAATCCACCTGGACTACAGCTGTTATTAAAACCAGCTGTACTGAGATCAGTCTGTAAAACACTGACAAGAAATGATTATATACACAGATTGTTGGATCAACCGGCTGCTTTGAGCAGATATTACCAATCAAAAGACACAGAAAGAGAAAAGAGACAGAAAGCAGCTGCTGACACACAGCTGGAGGATCTAAAATCTCTTCTGATTGAACTTCAGTGTAACTCAGAAGCTCCAGCAGGTCAGACTGAGAGGAAGCTGCACATTTCAAATGTCTCGGCTGTTTGTTTCCTGTGACTGAGCTGAACGTCGAGCTGCAGCCTCGTCTTCAGCCACGACTGAGTCAAACTAACGAAGACACAAACAGTCTGATAACACGAGTCTTTACAGCAGGAAAGACACAAATCACACATGAAGAAGTGACATTAAAAACACACATTTACCTTTTTGTCTGCAGGCAGAAATCAGGTGAGTCTCACCGAGAGAGAAGAAGTGAAAGTTAGAGATGGAGAGAGAAGCTGGTTGTCTTGATAATCTGTTTAAGTTTCTTAATTTTTTCTCATCTGTAAAAACATTCAGGAGAAAAAAAATGTTTTTCATGTGTAAATAATTGTTTTTCACACAAAATATTTTTGTTATGGAATTAAAACCTGGAGCCCCTGCAGGTTTGAGGAGGAAACCCCTAAATCTGATGTATGATCAGCTGTTAACAGCTGTTATACCGTGGTCTGGGTGAATACTAGATTGTGATTGGCTGGAGGATTTTAATGACCTTCTGATGAACAGACAGCTGTGAAACTCCTCCTGCAGCTCCAGTGTAACTGCCTGTTCACTGTTCTATATCTATGTACAGTAGATGTTTCACTGTCACCTGACACACGTCTCCTCCTGTTTACTGTAATGTGCTCCACTGGACACATGATGGAGACACACAACCACATATGGTTCTAACACAGGGTTGGAGAATGAAATGACAGTCTGTAAACTCCTTCATGCTTCACTAATGACACAACATATATACAGTTATTAATGTTAAAGTTACTTCGAGGTTGTCTGTAGCTTCATGGACCCAAAGACAGACTCAGACACAATAAGGTGGAGGAAGGTGGAGGGTTATTAATAGAAATCTGAGGAGGCGACGCAGACATCAGGTATGTGGCAGAAAAAGTATAAATCATTCTCATGTTATATTGACTATATTGACTCTTCACCAACACTGACACAGCCGTCATGTCTGCACATCTGGAACTGGACCTCTGAAACAAACCCAACAGAACATCTGCATTTTAACAAAGACAACCACTGGAACATGTTGTGTTCAGAAACAATATGATCTGTGTCTGATCAGACTTCACTGTCACAGGTTGTCATCACTTAATGTTCCAGCAGGTTCTCTGATAGAACACTGAGGATGGTTAAATACAGAGAACTCATGTCACTGTATCAGGTGAACTTGTATCACTGTATATGTGATCAATACGTTCATTTACCTTCACACAACTTCTCCAAACACCACATTCATTTCCATCTGATGCAGCTTTACATTTCTCCTCCACCACATTGATCTGACAGCTTTAGTTACTGCACACATTGTGTCCACAGGAGAGCTGCCTCCATCCTCACAGACTCCACCACAGACTTAATGCAGCAGTGTAACAGGATGGAGAGACTGTGTGTTTGAATACAGCTGCAGGTCAGCAACAAGCAGCAACATGCAGCAACAAGCAGCAACATGCAGAAACAAGCAGCAACATGCAGCAACATGCAGCAACAAGCAGCAACATGCAGCAACACGCAGCAACACGCAGCAACAAGCAGCAACAAGCAGGAAAAAGCAGCAACATGCAGCAACATGCAGCAACATGCAGCAACAAGCAGCAACAAGCAGCAACAAGCAGCAACATGCAGCAACAAGCAGCAACAAGCAGGAAAAAGCAGCAACATGCAGCAACATGCAGCAACATGCAGCAACAAGCAGCAACATGCAGCAACATGCAGCAACATGCAGCAACAAGCAGCAACATGCAGCAACAAGCAGCAACATGCAGCAACAAGCAGCAACATGCAGCAACAAGCAGCAACATGCAGCAACATGCAGCAACAAGCAGCAACATGCAGCAACAAGCAGCAACAAGCAGCAACATGCAGCAACAAGCAGCAACAAGCAGCAACATGCAGCAACAAGCAGCAACAAGCAGCAACATGCAGCAACAAGCAGCAACATGCAACAACATGCAGCAACAAGCAGCAACAAGCAGTAAAAAGCAGCAACATGCAGCAACAAGCAGCAGCAGCAGCAGCAGCACATCCAGTTCACCACCTACCTGCAGTGAAATGCAGCCTGACGCAGGTGACTTCAGTTACCTGTATGTTACTGTGGGCTTTGTCCACTGTGCTGTTTTGTTCAGTGTTTTTGTTTGAGAAGTAATCAAACTGTTGATGATGTTTCCGGTGGCTATTGTCTATATATTGTGGTGAAGTCAAAGACCAAAGTCAGACATACAAACGGCGTCAGCAGAAGTCTTAAAGTATCTCATATTAAATATACTTAAATATCAAAAGTAATATTGACCCGACCAGGTGACGTCATTTATGTGCATTTCATATTAAATTCACAGATAAATGGTTCAGTTAACACAAAAAACAAGTGATTTCCTCCTGAATGTCACATCCGAGTCGAGCTGCTGACACCTGCAGGAACATCCCAAACAGCTTTATGTATTTTTATTATTATCAAACATTAGACGGTCAAAATGTATTTAAGAATTCACTAATTAGATGTAATAAGATTTACTAATAGAAAGAATGTGGTCTTCATTAGATAGTAAATACATTTATAAGGACACTAATAACAAGTCATAATCCATACTTTATATTAAATTAGGCAAAACCTAGAAATATGTTCTTTATTAGAAAATAACCTACCTGAGACGCAACAAGCTGAATTTTAATATCCTATCCTCATAGTAAACTGAGAGTCAAGTGTGTGTTCACCCTGTCAGATCATGTCCAGGACATGTGTGTCAGTGACCATGTAGCTGCGCTGACACACAGCGATCACTCACACACACTCGTGTTCCTGTCTGATGTGCGTCTGCAGATACCACTTCACTTTATTACTATAACAGAGTTACAATAACACCTCAGCGTCCTCGTTTCTCACGTCTGATCACAGCCAGCAGCCAATCCAAACTACCTTTGAGTTCACTCTGACTTCCTGGTTGGTCGACAGGAAGACGTCACTGCAAGAATGATAAGAAAACAACCAAGTGTCTGTTGATGTTTCATTGTGTTGAAAATGTAGAAAACAGAGAGAGAGCTCGGTGTCAACAGGTTGGTGGACGGTCAGAGTTAAATCAGGTTTTAAAGAATATCAGAGCTCAAATGTTCTAAAGGTGATCCATTAGAAACCTGACCAACCAGTACACACGCTCAGTAATGTTCTGGTTCTGATCTGATACTTAAAGGTTCAGTCTGTAGATTAAAGGTTCAGTCTGTAGATTAAAGGTTCAGTCTGTAGATTAAAGGTTCCGTCTGTAGATTAAAGGTTCAGTCCATAGTTTAGTTGTAATAAACTCTCTTTGCTTTCATGACTGAACAAACAAACTGACCTTAAAGGAAACACAATTTATACTGTTTAACCTTGTTTTTATGTGGCGGACCCTGCCACCATTCTGGCTGCATACAGTCTTCTGGGCTTCTGGCCCTATTCTCCTCAGAGAACAGCTTGTTTATTAACTAATGGAACAAAGTTTGTGTTATTACCTCATAAATATTGTAAATATTAAAATTCTCAGTTTGAATTTCCTCTGTCAAACTACACAGAGCTGCTTTAAGGAGAAAAATTCAAACGTCACACGTTAAACTACCTAAAAGTAGTGAATGACAGAAGTCAGGCAACAATATTTATTCATCAAAATATGAAATAACATCATATATGGCAGAAAATGATTAAAACCCAGATCAAACCACAACCAAGCTTAAATCAAACAATAAAATCATTCATCACACAAATTAATGCTGTCATTCTCAATACAAATACAAGTAAAACTCCTGCAGACAAACAAACAGCAGGAAGCAGATTTCAGGAACTCGTCAGTTTAAATCAAATCAGACGAGACTCTGAGCATCTGAATCAGAATATTAAATATAATCTGCAGCTCACTTCTTTCTTTTACATTTTTAACTTTTCATTCAACAAATATTTTCACGTTTTTATATTTCTTTAAGTCGTCGTTACCTCATTTTGTAGCTGTTGATATTTTAATAAAGTGCAGAGTGACATGAAAGGTCCGTTGTAATAAATTTGGGAAATCTGAATTTCTTTGCAGGTAGATGATAACTGTTGTCTTGATCATCAGCAGCTCTTTAACAACAATAACTGACCTGAAATCAGTCTGCGTCATGTTTCATCAATCTCAGTGATTAATACGTTTTGATATCGATAACACTTCTCTTCCTCTGTGAAAGTCACATGTTCAGACCGATTCCTCTGATGTCTGTCTGAAGCTACAGCCAGCAGCTGGTTAGCTTAGCCTAGCTTAGCTTAAAGAGTGAAAACAGGGGGGAACGTTAGCCTGGCTCCGTCCAAAGGTTACATAATCCTCCTTCCAGCAGCTCTGAATCATTTCACATTATTAGATGTGAGTCTGATTATTTCTTGTGACATGTCAACATGATGTCACTGCTCACAACATGTTAACAGACTGAACATGTTTCTTTAAGGTCGGAGAACTCATTCAAGATTTGTGGATCAAACAGAAATTGTTATGTTTTGTCACTTTTAATGTGAATTCTTTGTGACATCACATTAGCATCATTCATTGTGGTCAACTCTTTCATCCATCTTTTAATTCTTCAGTTAACTAAAGACAACACGTCTCTTTAAACGTAACGTTTCATTTCATGGCCACAAACGTGTTTAAACCACGTTTATCTAAACTGAAACTTAACGAGGTTCAAAGCATCACAAACCGTTCCGTCTTACATTGTTTTCTTAGGAAGACTAATGATTAATAATTAGGGATCTATATATTTTACCTCAGACCTCTGCCAGCAGCATAAACAGAGATCTCTGTCAGGCCACAGAGGGTCAAACTGAAGCTTACAGAAGGCCGACGTTGACCCGCGGGCCTCGGTTCAGACAGCAGAATCTAATTTCTATCATATCGTTTGGATTTAGTTGAACTCTCAGGCCTGTTGGTTTTACTTTGGCAGCTACTTCCTGTCATTCTTACAGGCGGCAGTTAACTTATTTATCACATACTGCATGTACAAAATAAAAGCACTCATATATTACAACTGGTCATCTTCAGGGTAGTTTCCTCCACAGCTGAATTGTAATATTCTGTGAGAGGAACCTCCGATCATTTTAAAGCAGAATCATGAGAAGGCACATTCAGTGATTGAGAGTGATCGATGCTCGGACATTTAATCTTCTGTGCTAAGCTAACGTTAGCAGTGGTCAGTGTTCTCAGCTTTGGGGATGTTGACATGGACTCGTTTGTCTTCACCTCAGAGCTTCTGTAATGAAGGCTGATGTGACAAACAGTCGAGTAGATCAGATCTCCAGCAGCAGTCGGCAACAGCTTGTTATTGTTTCACTGTCGAGCTGCAACGATTGGTCGACACAGCGATAAGTCGATTATCACAACAATTACTAATTATCTTGATCACTGATTCTTCGTTAAAGATGTTTTCATGTAAACTTTTTCTCTGTTTCATGTTGGTTGTAAACATCCCCTGAGACTTTGAGAAACTGACACTTAAAGACCAAACGATGAGCTGATTAAGAGTTTAAAGGCCACAGTCAGAAACCTGACGTGGTCTGATGTGGTCTTCAGACTTTAAACTGAAACTCTCTCCAAAATGCAACATAGGGTCCTTTTGTGAATGTATATGAGTCAAACCTTCATGTAAAAGCAGAATTACGAAGATTTAAAAGTGCCTCTTTCATTGTAATTTTGCTTTTACACTTTTACAAGGTTTGACTCAGATACATTAACAAAAAAAGCCTTGGTTGCATTTTGGAGAGAGTTTCACTTTAATGGGTCCTGGATTCTTCAGGAATCGCTCTCATTGATTTTCAACCTCGACCTCATGACAACTTCCTGTTTCCAAAACGGATGAAGCCAAGAGAAACAAGCTGACAGCAACCTAAAGGAGGTGAAGACGTCACACTGGAGTGTTTGAACCCAGTCAGACTCTGATATGTATCTCAGTAAAGTCTTCTCTGACCTCGTTTAATGATCTGAGTGCACAAACTGAAGAAGTCCTCTAAAGATCTCAGCATTACCATCAGAAGAAAACCTCAAAAAACTCTTTATGCTCCAAACGTTGTTTTCAGGCAGATGATGATCCCGGTGGATCCTGACAGCATCGGATTATTTCAGAACATTTTCATGATCTCAGGCAGTAGAATTAATCCAGCAGTGGTGACACGTAGAAGACTAAATCAGCAGAATGAAGAAGTTTTTCCAGCAGCGACGACATGAAGTCAAACATTACAGCTGGTTGAAAAGTGACACTCTTGTCGTCTAAAAGTTTCAACAGCATTTCACTCCATCAGGTCCTTCAGTCGACTCTGACGTGGAACAGCCAGTGAGCAGCAGCTCAGAGCTCCATCTGGGTCTACACAGGAGGCGTTCAGGCACAGGACTGAGTGTAGGACAACTCTGTTTAGGCGCACTTTGAGCTCAACACACTATATCTGTAATCAAGTGCAACAAATAAACAGGATCGGGTGAAAACCTCGTACGTTTCTGGACGAGTGACGGTCAGGATTGTCCTTCTTTCATCACACGATGAGTCAGGAATGAGTTCAGTTGTTATTCACTAGTTTCATCCACAGAGTTCTTGTTTTCTTGATTTCACTCATCATCATATCAGCTGACAACTAAATCTGTATTGCTCATTATTTCCTCTTGATTTAATGAACAAGTTTCAATTTAAACTCAGCGATTCCTCATTTCAACTTTCATCAAAATTTCTGCTTTTGCATTTCCAATTTTCACGTCATCATCTTTTTACGTTTTTTAATTCTTTTTCAATTTATTTTTTAACGTTTAATTATGACCTGATTGTGTCTTAATTGTTAATTATTTGTTCTTTTCTATTGCAACTAGGTTTTTCAATTAGGACCCAAAACATCATCCACACAGAAGAAGCTCTGAAACTGGAGCTGTGAGTACGAACGCTCCGAGTTTAAAGGTGAACAATCAGCCGGCTGAAGGTCGTTTCATCATCAGCCATGTGTGTTTAGGATATAGGTCGACTGACGTGGGTTTTTCAGGCTTTATAGATTATTAGAAGACTGAAAACTGATATTTCTGACCGATGTACTAAAAATTCAAATCACCAGTGATGAAATAAAAGTACAATTTACCCACGGGCTGTTCTTTGGTACAACTTTCAGGTAATTTACTAGAACATTTCCATTTTCAGCTCTTATTCTTCCTCTCCATGACATTTATTTGATAAATCAGTTCCTAGTTACTGTGCAGATTGTGATGATCTGGAAATGCTGAATATCGGCTGATAACCGGTCGAGCCGGTCTGTAGGACTGTGTGTTGTGTCAGGTCTGTGCGTGAGACGAACAAATGAAACCCAGTGAAAACATCTCCTGTGTAGACAAGAGCTGTAGCTCTGAATTACAATATGCACATTTAACACTTTTCAACCTAACAAAAATGAGTTTCCATCTTGATGATGACGTTTCACCTGCAAATCACCAAACCGACACTCACTGAGCGACGTCTCCAGCTGTCTGAGGAGCGACGAGGGCGACATGGCAGAGAGGAGATCCACGTGAGGAGTAACTTGATTAGATCCAGCATCGTTACACCCTCCTCCTCCTCCTGGCTCCTCCATGTCAGAGGAGTTTGGGCTTGGATGGGTTGGCCCTGACTGAGGAGAAGGCGCCGATATGTGTGATCAGGTTGGGTTCCACGCTGTGAGACCTTTCCCCCGGTATCGTCCTCGCCATCTGATACAGGACGATGTCTTTGGCGTTCCCCTTGACGCAGAACGAGCCATCCAGATATTCAGCCACCCTGAGCGAGGCGTTGCCGGGGAAGAGCATGGCCGGGGTGCAGCACTCTGTGGCTGGGGAGACGGCGTAGAGCTGCGGGGAAAGTCTCCGCACCTCCAGGAGGTAGTGCCGCCCCAGCAGC
Organism: Sparus aurata; assembly: GCF_900880675.1. NCBI lineage: Eukaryota > Metazoa > Chordata > Actinopteri > Spariformes > Sparidae > Sparus > Sparus aurata. Next base: position 1,255,156 of record NC_044187.1, on the reverse strand, counting down.
TCCGCGGCAGCCATGAAGTAGAGGGTGAAGAAGAGAAGGTGGCCGAAAGACAGCGTGAAGGAAAAAGAACAGGGGTTCCAGTAAGGAAAGCTGAGGAGGAGGGCTGTCGCGCCCACCAGCCCGAGTCCCACCCACTCCAGGATGCGGTAAGGCTCGGGGTTCCAGTAGCGCTGCAGCCTCTCAGGGTGGTACAGCTTCACGTACAGGGTCTGGAGGGCGAACCGGCGTGACAGCAGGTCCTTTATCACTGTGAAGAAGTCCTGCTTCGGCAGAGCATCGTCTTCCAGGACAACCATGTTTCTGGGCTTCACCAGCTCCCATCCTTTACGCAGACAAAAGACGTAATCCCTCTTCTCCCTCTCGAAGGTGTTGACTTGTTCCCTGTTCCTTTGCTGCTCCTGAGGCGAGCGCCGGATCACCTTGAAGTGGGCCTCCAGCAAGTTGGCATCCTGGTTCTGCTGAGGACTGCTGTCTACATCACAGATCAACACCTCTGCACACCGCCGCTCCCCACAGCCTCCCAGAATGCCGCTCAGCTGCCGCATCACCTGGAGCAGGTAGTGGAAGTCCCGTCCCTCATTCCTCCGGACTGTCACTACGGTAACCAGCAGCTCAGGATGCTGAGCGATGCCGGTGAATCGGGAAGACATGGCTGCAGCGGTGGAGGTGCTCTGCCAGAAATTCAGAGCGTCGCGGCCGCGGTCGAGACTTTCCCGCAGGACCTCCTCGCTCATGGAGTCCAGGTACATGGAGCGGATGAAGAAGTACGAGTACAGCAGCCGGTGGCAGCACAGAGGGAGGACGACACAGAACGTGATGACGGACAGGACTAGCGCCTGGCTGACGGTGCTGGACCATCGTAAGTGCTGACTGAAGAACGCTCTCCATCGAGGCATTGGTGAACCAGCCGGCTGGAAGCACACTGACTAAATGATCTGTGCTCAGGAGGTCAACATGTACCGTGTCCCAGCATGCAGCTTGCTTCAGACAACCCACAGCAGTGACGCCTGAAGAGTCTGCGGTGAGCTGAGCTGTGTGGACGCTGAGTCAGCTGATGGTCCCGCTGCTGGTGAACAGCTGAGAGGTGCAGCGTGGTGCTGGTCGTCTGCAGGAAGACAGGACAGGAGACCGTTAATACTACAGGACTACAGTAATACTACACACAACTACAGTAATACTACACACAACTACAGTAACACTACACACAACTGCAGTAATACTACAGGACTACAGTAATACTACACACAACTACAGTAATACTACACACAACTACAGTAATACTACACACAACTACAGTAACACTACACACAACTGCAGTAATACTACAGGACTACAGTAATACTACACACAACTACAGTAATACTACACACAACTACAGTAACACTACACACAACTACAGTAACACTACACACAACTACAGTAATACTACAGGACTACAGTAACACTACACACAACTACAGTAATACTACAGGACTACAGTAACACTACACACAACTACAGTAATACTACAGGACTACAGTAACACTACACACAACTACAGTAATACTACACACAACTACAGTAACACTACACACAACTACAGTAATACTACAGGACTACAGTAACACTACACACAACTACAGTAATACCACACACAACTACAGTAATACTACAGGACTACAGTAATACTACACACAACTACAGTAATACTACACACAACTACAGTAACACTACACACAACTACAGTAATACTACAGGACTACAGTAACACTACACACAACTACAGTAATACTACACACAACTACAGTAACACTACACACAACTACAGTAATACTACACACAACTACAGTAACACTACACACAACTACAGTAATACTACAGGACTACAGTAACACTACACACAACTACAGTAATACTACACACAACTACAGTAATACTACAGGACTACAGTAATACTACACACAACTACAGTAACACTACACACAACTACAGTAATACTACACACAACTACAGTAATACTACAGGACTACAGTAATACTACACACAACTACAGTAACACTACACACAACTACAGTAATACTACACACAACTACAGTAATACTACACACAACTACAGTAACACTACACACAACTACAGTAATACTACACACAACTACAGTAACACTACACACAACTACAGTAATACTACAGGACTACAGTAACACTACACACAACTACAGTAATACTACACACAACTACAGTAATACTACAGGACTACAGTAATACTACACACAACTACAGTAACACTACACACAACTGCAGTAATACTACAGGACTACAGTAATACTACACACAACTACAGTAATACTACACACAACTACAGTAACACTACACACAACTACAGTAACACTACACACAACTACAGTAATACTAAACACAACTACAGTAATACTACAGGACTACAGTAATACTACACACAACTACAGTAACACTACACACAACTACAGTAATACTAAACACAACTACAGTAATACTACAGGACTACAGTAATACTACACACAACTACAGTAACACAACTACAGTAACACTACACACAACTACAGTAATACTACAGGACTACAGTAATACTACACACAACTACAGTAATACTACACACAACTACAGTAACACTACACACAACTACAGTAATACTACAGGACTACAGTAACACTACACACAACTACAGTAATACTACACACAACTACAGTAACACTACACACAACTACAGTAATACTACAGGACTACAGTAACACTACACACAACTACAGTAATACTACACACAACTACAGTAATACTACAGGACAACAGTAATACTACACACAACTACAATAATACTACACACAACTACAGTAACACTACACACAACTACAGTAATACTACAGGACTACAGTAACACTACACACAACTACAGTAATACTACACACAACTACAGTAACACTACACACAACTACAGTAATACTACAGGACTACAGTAACACTACACACAACTACAGTAATACTACACACAACTACAGTAATACTACAGGACTACAGTAATACTACACACAACTACAGTAACACTACACACAACTTCAGTAACACTACACACAACTACAGTAATACTACACACAACTACAGTAATACTACAGGACTACAGTAATACTACACACAACTACAGTAACACTACACACAACTACAGTAATACTACACACAACTACAGTAATACTACACACAACTACAGTAATACTACAGGACTACAGTAATACTACACACAACTACAGTAATACTACACACAACTACAGTAATACTACAGGACTACAGAAATACTACACACAACTACAGTAATACTACACACAACTACAGTAACACTACACACAACTACAGTAACACTACACACAACTACAGTAATACTACAGGACTACAGTAATACTACACACAACTACAGTAATACTACAGGACTACAGTAATACTACAGGACTACAGTAATACTACACACAACTACAGTAATACTACACACAACTACAGTAACACTACACACAACTACAGTAATACTACACACAACTACAGTAATACTACAGGACTACAGTAATACTACACACAACTACAGTAACACTACACACGACTACAGTAATACTACACACAACTACAGTAATACTACAGGACTACAGTAATACTACACACAACTACAGTAATACTACACACAACTACAGTAAGATTACACACAACTACAGTAATACTACAGGACTACAGTAATACTACACACAACTGCACTAATACTAAACACAACTGCAGTAATACTACACACAACTACAGTAATACTACACACAACTGCACTAATACTAAACACAACTGCAGTAATACTACACACAACTACAGTAATACTACAGAACTACAGTAATACTACAGGACTACAGTAATACTACACACAACTACAGTAATACTACAGGACTACGGTAATACTACACAGAACTACAGTAATACTACACAGAACTACATTAATAGTACAGGACTACAATAATACTACACAGAACTACAGTAATACTACACACAACTGCAGTAATACTACAGGACTACAGTAATACTACACAGAACTACAGTAATACTACACACAACTGCAGTAATACTACACACAACTACAGTAACACTTCACACAACTACAGTAACACTACACAGAACTACAGTAACACTACACAGAACTACAGTAATACTACACAGAACTACATTAATACTACAAATAACTGTATTAATACTACACAGAACTACAGTAATACTACAAATAACTGCATTAATACTACACAGAACTACAGTAATAATACACTACAAGTTGAATTGTGTGTCATCTCAGCTCTGTGCTTGCCTCTGATTGGCTGAGCCTGAGGTGTTTGTTTGGTGGAAAAATGTTGAAGTTTTTAAGATTAAGCCAGTAAAACAAAAAGCGTTTTAACAATTCTCATTTCTTATCTGCATGTTTGTGATAATAACAGCCATCACCTGTCTCACCTGGAGACAAACCACACACACACACACACACACACACACACACACACCGACTGTACACTGTGTGTGTGTGTGTGTGTGTGTGTGTGTGTGTGTGTGTGTGTGTGAATACAGAGAAGCAGCCTCACAGTAAGGAGTCGTGCTCTGAGCTGGTCACAGGTCCACACACCTGGACGGTGTCCTGTCCTCGCTCCAGCCGCCACTCGGCTGCTTCCGGTGCAGCGTGTCAGCCGTGTGTGTCAAACCGGAATCAAAGATCACCGTTAAACTGGTGTGTTCACGACGGTTAGCGGCGGGCTAACTAACGAGCTAACAGACAGTGTGGCGGACCCTGAAGCAGAACAGCTGAGAGAGGCAGAGGAAAAAAGAGGAAGACTCACCGACAGTGACGAGCCGCTGCCTGCTGCTCCGTGACGTCACAGGGACGGGAACACAGCCGAGGACCGTAATACTCAGACTACAGGCGCACGTGCATGATCTGCTGCTGACCAGCAGGTGGCACTATAGCTCCTCACATTACACAGGTAGTACAGTAATATACTGCACTACTACTGCACACATTACACAGGAAGTACGGTAATATACTGCAGTACTACTGCACACATTACACAGGAAGTACGGTAATATACTGCAGTACTACTGCACACATTACACAGGAAGTACGGTAATATACTGCAGTACTACTGCACACATTACAGAGGAAGTACAGTAATATACTGCAGTACTACTGCACACATTACACAGGAAGTACGGTAATATACTGCAATACTACTGCACACCTTACACAGGTAGTACAGTAATATACTGCAGTACTACTGCACACATTACACAGGAAGTACGGTAATATACTGCAGTACTACTGCACACATTACACAGGAAGTACAGTAATATACTGCACTACTACTACACACATTACACAGGTAGTACAGTAATATACTGCAGTACTACTGCACACCTTACAGAGGTAGTACAGTAATATACTGCAGTACTACTGCACACCTTACACAGGAAGTACAGTAATATACTGCAGTACTACTGCACACGTTACACAGGAAGTACAGTAATATACTGCAGTACTACTGCACACATTACAGAGGAAGTACAGTAATATACTGCAGTACTACTGCACACATTACACAGGAAGTACAGTATATACTGCAGTACTACTGCACACATTACACAGGTAGTACAGTAATATACTGCAGTACTACTGCACACATTACACAGGAAGTACGGTAATATACTGCAGTACTACTGCACACATTACACAGGAAGTACAGTAATATACTGCACTACTACTACACACATTACACAGGTAGTACAGTAATATACTGCAGTACTACTGCACACCTTACAGAGGTAGTACAGTAATATACTGCAGTACTACTGCACACCTTACACAGGAAGTACAGTAATATACTGCAGTACTACTGCACACGTTACACAGGAAGTACAGTAATATACTGCAGTACTACTGCACACATTACAGAGGAAGTACAGTAATATACTGCAGTACTACTGCACACATTACACAGGAAGTACAGTAATATACTGCAGTACTACTGCACACATTACACAGGTAGTACAGTAATATACTGCAGTACTACTGCACACATTACACAGGAAGTACGGTAATATACTGCAGTACTACTGCACACATTACACAGGAAGTACAGTAATATACTGCACTACTACTACACACATTACACAGGTAGTACAGTAATATACTGCAGTACTACTGCACACCTTACAGAGGTAGTACAGTAATATACTGCAGTACTACTGCACACCTTACACAGGAAGTACAGTAATATACTGCAGTACTACTGCACACGTTACACAGGAAGTACAGTAATATACTGCAGTACTACTGCACACATTACAGAGGAAGTACAGTAATATACTGCAGTACTACTGCACACATTACACAGGAAGTACAGTAATATACTGCAGTACTACTGCACACATTACACAGGTAGTACAGTAATATACTGCAATACTACTGCACACCTTACACAGGTAGTACAGTAATATACTGCAGTACTACTGCACACATTACACAGGAGGTAGGATATATACTGCAGTACTACTGCACACGTTACACAGGAAGTACAGTAATATACTGCAGTACTACTGCACACCTTACAGAGATAGTACAGTAATATACTGCAGTACTACTGCACACATTACACAGGAGGTAGGTTATATACTGCAGTACTACTGCACACGTTACACAGGAAGTACAGTAATATACTGCAGTACTACTGCACACCTTACAGAGATAGTACAGTAATATACTGCAGTACTACTGCACACATTACACAGGAAGTACGGTAATATACTGCAATACTACTGCACACCTTACACAGGTAGTACAGTAATATACTGCAGTACTACTGCACACATTACACAGGAAGTACGGTAATATACTGCAGTACTACTGCACACATTACACAGGAAGTACAGTAATATACTGCACTACTACTACACACATTACACAGGTAGTACAGTAATATACTGCAGTACTACTGCACACCTTACAGAGGTAGTACAGTAATATACTGCAGTACTACTGCACACCTTACACAGGAAGTACAGTAATATACTGCAGTACTACTGCACACGTTACACAGGAAGTACAGTAATATACTGCAGTACTACTGCACACATTACAGAGGAAGTACAGTAATATACTGCAGTACTACTGCACACATTACACAGGAAGTACAGTAATATACTGCAGTACTACTGCACACATTACACAGGTAGTACAGTAATATACTGCAATACTACTGCACACCTTACACAGGTAGTACAGTAATATACTGCAGTACTACTGCACACATTACACAGGAGGTAGGTTATATACTGCAGTACTACTGCACACGTTACACAGGAAGTACAGTAATATACTGCAGTACTACTGCACACCTTACAGAGGTAGTACAGTAATATACTGCAGTACTACTGCACACATTACACAGGAAGTACGGTAATATACTGCAGTACTACTGCACACATTACACAGGAAGTACAGTAATATACTGCAGTACTACTGCACACGTTACACAGGAAGTACAGTAATATACTGCAGTACTACTGCACACATTACACAGGAAGTACGGTAATATACTGCAGTACTACTGCACACGTTACACAGGAAGTACAGTAATATACTGCAGTACTACTGCACACATTACACAGGAAGTACAGTAATATACTGCAGTACTACTGCACACATTACACAGGAAGTACGGTAATATACTGCAGTACTACTGCACACGTTACACAGGAAGTACAGTAATACACTGCAGTACTACTGCACACATTACACAGGAAGTACGGTAATATACTGCAGTACTACTGCACACATTACACAGGAAGTACGGTAATATACTGCAGTACTACTGCACACATTACACAGGAAGTACGGTAATATACTGCACTACTACTACACACATTACACAGGTAGTACAGTAATATACTGCAGTACTACTGCACACCTTACAGAGGTAGTACAGTAATATACTGCAGTACTACTGCACACCTTACACAGGAAGTACAGTAATATACTGCAGTACTACTGCACACGTTACACAGGAAGTACAGTAATATACTGCAGTACTACTGCACACATTACAGAGGAAGTACAGTAATATACTGCAGTACTACTGCACACATTACACAGGAAGTACAGTAATATACTGCAGTACTACTGCACACATTACACAGGTAGTACAGTAATATACTGCAATACTACTGCACACCTTACACAGGTAGTACAGTAATATACTGCAGTACTACTGCACACATTACACAGGAGGTAGGTTATATACTGCAGTACTACTGCACACGTTACACAGGAAGTACAGTAATATACTGCAGTACTACTGCACACCTTACAGAGGTAGTACAGTAATATACTGCAGTACTACTGCACACATTACACAGGAAGTACGGTAATATACTGCAGTACTACTGCACACATTACACAGGAAGTACAGTAATATACTGCAGTACTACTGCACACGTTACACAGGAAGTACAGTAATATACTGCAGTACTACTGCACACATTACACAGGAAGTACGGTAATATACTGCAGTACTACTGCACACGTTACACAGGAAGTACAGTAATATACTGCAGTACTACTGCACACATTACACAGGAAGTACAGTAATATACTGCAGTACTACTGCACACATTACACAGGAAGTACAGTAATATACTGCAGTACTACTGCACACATTACACAGGAAGTACAGTAATATACTGCAGTACTACTGCACACATTACATAGGAAGTACGGTAATATACTGCAGTACTACTGCACACCTTACACAGGAAGTACAGTAATATACTGCAGTACTACTGCACACATTACACAGGTAGTACAGTAATATACTGCAGTACTACTGCACACCTTACACAGGAAGTACAGTAATATACTGCAGTACTACTGCACACATTACACAGGAAGTACGGTAATATACTGCAATACTACTGCACACATTACACAGGAAGTACGGTAATATACTGCAGTACTACTGCACACCTTACAGAGGTAGTACAGTAATATACTGCAGTACTACTGCACACCTTACACAGGAAGTACAGTAATATACTGCAGTACTACTGCACACGTTACACAGGAAGTACGGTAATATACTGCAGTACTACTGCACACATTACAGAGGTAGTACAGTAATATACTGCAGTATTACTGCACACATTACACAGGAAGTACAGTAATATACTGCAGTACTACTGCACACCTTACACAGGAAGTAGAGTAATATACTGCAGTACTACTGCACACCTTACACAGGAAGTACAGTAATATACTGCAGTATTACTGCACACCTTACACAGGAAGTACAGTAATATACTGCAGTACTACTGCACACCTTACACAGGAAGTACAGTAATATACTGCAGTACTACTGCACACCTTACACAGGAAGTACGGTAATATACTGCAGTACTACTGCACACATTACACAGGAAGTACGGTAATATACTGCAATACTACTGCACACCTTACACAGGTAGTACAGTAATATACTGCAGTACTACTGCACACATTACACAGGAGGTAGGTTATATACTGCAGTACTACTGCACACGTTACACAGGAAGTACAGTAATATACTGCAGTACTACTGCACACCTTACAGAGGTAGTACAGTAATATACTGCAGTACTACTGCACACATTACACAGGAAGTACGGTAATATACTGCAGTACTACTGCACACATTACACAGGAAGTACAGTAATATACTGCAGTACTACTGCACACGTTACACAGGAAGTACAGTAATATACTGCAGTACTACTGCACACATTACACAGGAAGTACGGTAATATACTGCAGTACTACTGCACACGTTACACAGGAAGTACAGTAATATACTGCAGTACTACTGCACACATTACACAGGAAGTACAGTAATATACTGCAGTACTACTGCACACATTACACAGGAAGTACGGTAATATACTGCAGTACTACTGCACACATTACACAGGAAGTACGGTAATATACTGCAGTACTACTGCACACATTACAGAGGAAGTACAGTAATATACTGCAGTACTACTGCACACATTACACAGGAAGTACGGTAATATACTGCAGTACTACTGCACACATTACACAGGAAGTACGGTAATATACTGCAGTACTACTGCACACATTACACAGGAAGTACGGTAATATACTGCACTACTACTACACACATTACACAGGTAGTACAGTAATATACTGCAGTACTACTGCACACATTACAGAGGAAGTACAGTAATATACTGCAGTACTACTGCACACCTTACACAGGAAGTACAGTAATATACTGCAGTACTACTGCACACGTTACACAGGAAGTACAGTAATATACTGCAGTACTACTGCACACATTACAGAGGAAGTACAGTAATATACTGCAGTACTACTGCACACATTACACAGGAAGTACAGTAATATACTGCAGTACTACTGCACACATTACACAGGTAGTACAGTAATATACTGCAATACTACTGCACACCTTACACAGGTAGTACAGTAATATACTGCAGTACTACTGCACACATTACACAGGAGGTAGGTTATATACTGCAGTACTACTGCACACGTTACACAGGAAGTACAGTAATATACTGCAGTACTACTGCACACCTTACAGAGGTAGTACAGTAATATACTGCAGTACTACTGCACACATTACACAGGAAGTACGGTAATATACTGCAGTACTACTGCACACATTACACAGGAAGTACAGTAATATACTGCAGTACTACTGCACACGTTACACAGGAAGTACAGTAATATACTGCAGTACTACTGCACACATTACACAGGAAGTACGGTAATATACTGCAGTACTACTGCACACGTTACACAGGAAGTACAGTAATATACTGCAGTACTACTGCACACATTACACAGGAAGTACAGTAATATACTGCAGTACTACTGCACACGTTACACAGGAAGTACAGTAATATACTGCAGTACTACTGCACACATTACATAGGAAGTACGGTAATATACTGCAGTACTACTGCACACCTTACACAGGAAGTACAGTAATATACTGCAGTACTACTGCACACATTACACAGGTAGTACAGTAATATACTGCAATACTACTGCACACCTTACACAGGAAGTACAGTAATATACTGCAGTACTACTGCACACATTACACAGGAAGTACGGTAATATACTGCAATACTACTGCACACATTACACAGGAAGTACGGTAATATACTGCAGTACTACTGCACACCTTACAGAGGTAGTACAGTAATATACTGCAGTACTACTGCACACCTTACACAGGAAGTACAGTAATATACTGCAGTACTACTGCACACGTTACACAGGAAGTACGGTAATATACTGCAGTACTACTGCACACATTACAGAGGTAGTACAGTAATATACTGCAGTACTACTGCACACATTACAGAGGTAGTACAGTAATATACTGCAGTATTACTGCACACATTACACAGGAAGTACAGTAATATACTGCAGTACTACTGCACACCTTACACAGGAAGTAGAGTAATATACTGCAGTACTACTGCACACCTTACACAGGAAGTACAGTAATATACTGCAGTACTACTGCACACCTTACACAGGAAGTACAGTAATATACTGCAGTATTACTGCACACATTACACAGGAAGTACAGTAATATACTGCAGTACTACTGCACACCTTACACAGGAAGTAGAGTAATATACTGCAATACTACTGCACACCTTACACAGGAAGTACAGTAATATACTGCAGTATTACTGCACACATTACACAGGAAGTACAGTAATATACTGCAGTACTACTGCACACCTTACACAGGAAGTAGAGTAATATACTGCAATACTACTGCACACATTACACAGGAAGTACAGTAATATACTGCCGTATTACTGCACACCTTACACAGGAAGTAGAGTAATATACTGCAATACTACTGCACACATTACACAGGAAGTACAGTAATATACTGCCGTATTACTGCACACCTTACACAGGAAGTAGAGTAATATACTGCAATACTACTGCACACCTTACACAGGAAGTATGATAATATACTGCAGTACTACTGCACACATTACACAGGAAGTACAGTAATATACTGCAGTACTACTGCACACATTACACAGCAAGTACAGTAATATACTGCAGTACTACTGCACACATTACACAGGAAGTACAGTAATATACTGCAGTACTACTGCACACGTTACACAGGAAGTACAGTAATATACTGCAGTACTACTGCACACATTACACAGGAAGTACAGTAATATACTGCAGTACTACTGCACACATTACACAGGAAGTACGGTAATATACTGCAATACTACTGCACACATTACACAGGAAGTACAGTAATATACTGCAGTACTACTGCACACGTTACACAGGAAGTACAGTAATATACTGCAGTACTACTGCACACATTACACAGGAAGTACAGTAATATACTGCTGTACTACTGCACACATTACACAGGAAGTACAGTAATATACTGCAATACTACTGCACACCTTACACAGGAAGTACAGTAATATACTGCAATACTACTGCACACATTACACAGGAAGTACAGTAATATACTGCTGTACTACTGCACACATTACACAGGAAGTACAGTAATATACTGCAATACTACTGCACACATTACACAGGAAGTACAGTAATATACTGCTGTACTACTGCACACATTACACAGGAAGTACAGTAATATACTGCAATACTACTGCACACATCTTCAGCACCTCTACCAGCACTCTGTGATGATTTAATTGTCTGTTTGTTCGAGTTCTGTACTCACCTGTCGTGTGTGCAGGTTATCAGAAGCTTCATCTGAGATCTGAACATCTGTCTGACGTCAGAGTGACGTTCACCACTGACACACATCAGACATCTTTAGATGGTTTATCAGGAATGTGATCAGACGCCTTTGTCATCTGTCTTTGTCTGTGAACACGCTGACATCTGAACAGCAGCAGAAGAAATGTGGTGGAGTAGAAGTCAAAAGTAATAAACTGAAGGCCATTCCTTCAATGATCACAGCAACAGTTTTGTACTGGGACAAAGACTCCATGTTTCTACTCACAGACTGAAAGAAGTTCATCTAGAACATTTGCTGAATGAACAAGAAGGTCCAAATAATGCAGAATGAGTCAGAGACAGAGTTTCACAGAGTTTATAAAGTGTCTCCAACTCAACAACTCACTAAACTGACACATTTGTTAAGGGAGTCTGGGGACTTTCTCCACGGGGACAAAGAAGTAGCCTATATTGTTCCTGTTTAGTGTCTTTGTAACATGTGACATGTTTAGATCAATAACATGTTTCTTCTTTCATAAATGGAGTGTAAATGGTGAAATCAGTGTAAACAGTGTGTTCAAACAGCTGATCAATGTTGGCAGGTAAGACTTTAGCACTTTAGACACAGAAGCAGACAGGCTGGTACAGACATGCTGCCACAAACTGACACTTTTTACAAGGAGACAAACAACTTCAGCTGAAAGATTTAATGCTGAATTTACAACAAGGACACAATGAGTTACAATCTGTCACACACACAGTTTCACTACGTTAGAAAGTTTGTTTTAACTCAACAACTCTTAAAATCACCACATTTGTTAATGGAGTCTGGTTGGAGTGGTGTTGTGTTACTGGCTGACATCGGCTGGTTAACAGAGACAAACATGTCAGTTCCATCACAGTGAAGCAGCTGAGATCATTCTGACTGCTGCTGTGGCTCCATCATCATCAGGTTGGACGCACCTGAAAGCTGTCGGCTGTGTTCTGCTCACTACTGATGATGATGATAGTTGTTCCTCTGTGGGCGGAGTCATAGACAGACCGACCCTTCTGTCTCCGTCAGGCTCTCCTCAGCTCTTTGTGTCGGGAAGGAAGCCAATCAGATCACAGATCAGTCAGGTCAGTGTCCAGCTGAGGAAAACTAAACAATCAGGTTTAGTTCTCACTGAAGAGACAACAGAAACACATCAGCAGAGATGGACAGAGTACTCGACCCCAGTACTTGAGTACGAGTACAAATACTACTGGTCAAAATTTACTCCGTTACAAGTAAAAGTAGCTCAGTCGACATGTTACTCGAGTAAGAGTAAAAAAGTACTTGCTTTTAAAGGTACTTAAGTATCCAAAAGTACATGCTTTTAAATGTACTTTAAGTAAAAGTAAGAGTAAGAGTACATTTCTTATTTTTCACATCAATGAATTACTATAATTTTTTCTAAATGAATTTAAGGACCTTTTAACTCTTGTTTCTGAGAATGAACTCTTTGAAACCACCTGCACTGATGTGCTTGCTTTTAGAACCACAATGTTATATAAAGCCTGCAGAAACACCTATAAAAACAAATCAAATGAATGGGATCATAGGAGGACAGCAGATGTTGCAGATGCAGATGTTTATTAACAATCATTAAAACTGTAACCAAATGAACCTGCACCGTCCAACTAACTCTCTATCATTTAGCTAAGTTGGGAACTGGAACCCCCTCAAAGACCAATGTTGTCCCCAGACCACTGGCTGAGAATCACTGCTTTACAAAAAACTACATCTGATGCAGCCATTGTCGCGGTTTTGTGTTGCCAAACGCAGTCGAGAGCGTGGCTACTTTGATGGTATCCTTATGGGGAGGGATGACGTATTTCCACTTTTACGTAGATCCCAGTGGAGAGCGTGCACTGTGATAGGTTTCCTTCTTTGACAAACACAGCTTGTGTCCAATAGTATTTTAGAAGAAAAAAAAGAGCAGACCTGAAAGTAACGAGTACGTTTCAGCCTTCCTAGAAATTAACTCCAGTAAAAGTACAAATATTTGTCTTGGAAATGTATTCAAGTAAGAGTAATAAGTACCAAAGAAATCTAATACTCAAGTAAAGTACAAATCCTCTGGATATGTACTTAAGTACAGTACTCAAGTAAATTTACTCCGTTACTGTCCACCACTGCACATCAGACAGATTTTGCCTCGTCTGTGATCATCATGATGTCATTGATTTTCAGTGGCAGCTGGTCTCAGGCCAGTGTTTGAACATTCATTATAACGTCATGTGGGGACGTGTTCGCCCTCCTGCACCGCCACACTTCTGTAAGGAACTTCCTGAAAAACCCGCTCACCAGAAACATTCTAGTAATGACAAGTTGAATCTTTACAGTTCTTTATGTTTCAACTTCATGTCACAAAAACCCCTCGGTGAGTGTTTGGAAATCAGGTTTTGGTTAAAATGCTGAAGACGTCCCAACGTGCTGTCACAAACAGTTTGAGTTCACACCGCTGTCACAGAGCGCCGGCCTCCACCTCAGGGCACCTCAGATAGATAGATAGATAGATAGATAGATAGATAGATAGATCAGTAACTGTGCAGCTTCCTGACTAAACGGTTGAAGTGAAGCTGTGACGATGGTTCAGAGTTTTATCATGAAGTATTCAGCGCTGAGCTCAGTCTGCTGATTGAGCTGAAGATTAGATAACACAGCGTCTCAGCAGGAGGCTCGTTATCTAATAACACCATCAGCTGACAATAGAGCTGCGAGGAAAAGAGGAATTTACCTGCAGCTCAGGTTACATCACTGACAGACCAGCTGTATGGAGACAGATGATGTTATAAATCAAGTCTCAGCTGCTTCAGTTGTTCATCAGAGCGCTGCAACTCTGTTTTACTGTGAAGCTCCAGAACTGTTCTGTGGACTACAACACTTCACCTGACTTTATATCATCAGTTGTTACTATGGCAACAACTCTGTGGTTTGCGGTCATCATCTGAAATCAGTTGAAATGTGAATCTTTGTTCATTTATTAAGTGTTGGCTTGTTGTTGGACCTCACTGTGCGTCGGTCCATGTGAGACTTAACATGTTCTGTGTTCTGTTGATGAGATGAGTGAAAACATGAGAACCAGCCGTTTGATGACAATAAACAAAGCGATCGTGTGGAGGCGCTGGGACCAGGTCTCCTCCTGCCTGACACTCGTCTCCACCAGGACTAGGTTTCCCGGGCTGGGGGGTCAGATATCAGCGGCTGAAACCAGATCCGCCCGGTCGATTATCTGAGGTGTTTGTCGGACAGCTCGGCTGCCAAATGATCTGCTTGTAGTTTCCATGGCTGTGTTGTTTACAGTGTGAAGTGTGAGACTCCTGTTAGCTTAGCACAAAGACTGGCAGCAAGGGGAAACTGTTTTTCTTCACCTGATCAATAAACAACATGTGATGTTTGATATGTGACCATGCTCTCCTTCTATTGACTCACAGTCTCTCTGTGGTACAGGAAGTACACAGACAGGAAGTGTCCTGAGGCTGAGAGTGACAATCATTTTATATTCCATATACAGTGTATTCTGAACATATTGATCTGACAGGTGACTGTCCATCATGACACCTGAGAGTATTGTTGTTGTTGATGTTGTTGTTGATGATGATGACGTTGTTGTTGTGGTTGTGGTTGTTGTTGTTGTTGTGGTTGTTGTTGTGGTTGTTGTTGTTGCTGCTGCTGCTGCTGCTGTTGTTGTTGCTGTTGTTGTTGTGGTTGTTGTGGTTGTTGTTGTGGTTGTTGTGGTTGTTGTGGTTGTTGTTGTTGTTGCTGCTGCTGCTGCTGCTGTTGTTGTTGCTGTTGTTGCTGTTGTTGTTGTGGTTGTTGTGGTTGCTGCTGCTGCTGTTGTTGCTGTTGTTGTGGTGGTTGTTGTGGTTGCTGTTGTTGTTGTTGTTGTTGTGGTTGTTGTGGTTGCTGCTGCTGCTGTTGTTGTTGCTGTTGTTGCTGTTGTTGTTGTTGTTGTTGTTACCCATGGCAGCAGCAGTCGGCCGTCACTCTCTGGTCAGTCCTCCTCAGTGTGCGCTTCGGGCGGAGCTCCTCTCTGCAGCTCTGTGTGTGTGTGTGTGTGTGTGTGTGTGTGTGGCGGGTCGTCGTGCGTGTCTCCGCTCGGCTGATGGGGATTCCGGTTTTTCCAGTCGACTCCTCCCGGTTTAGACCGCAGCAGCTCTGAGTCCCGCACCAGTGCGAGCAGCAGCAGCAGCAGCAGCAGGATGGCCTCCCACACCGCCACCATGGGGAACTTGCCCAGCGGGATCGGAATATGCACCACCATCCCCGACATTCTCTACCTGCCGGAGCTGGTAAGAAACAGCAGCCGAACCGTTCAGAGCTGAGCTGGACCTCCACCTGTCCGGTCCGTGTGCGCACAGAGCGCCAACCTTTACGCGGCTTTTACGCGCGAACACGTTCCGAACATCCGAGCTGTGTTTTTATTCTAACTGCAGGGAAGCGACCAAAGTTTAATGGAGTTCAGACACTGAAGGCTCCTGATGACCGCAGCTGCTCTTCAGGGTTCTTCATGTTCTAACACAGAGATCTGAAAGGATCGATCAGCCTCATCGATCCGCTGACTGTCTGATCGACTGTCTCCGTCTCCTGCAGGCGGACTGAAGCATCGGAGTCTGTGTTTCATTATAATATTTGCGTTGTGAGACTTTACTATGATGTGGTGACGTCACTGAGCTGATGAGTTAATGACTCCTGTCAGAAATATATTGATATGATGATGGTCTTCTCTCAGTCACTCAGCTGTCAATCAAACATTTCAGTTTCAGTTTAAAGTCTCAGTTCTTTGTGAAATATATATTTCTTATAAAGTTCCAAATTCAACTCAAATTATTTTTCTTCTGTCACTGTGACTGAGAGTGAACACATAGATCTGAACTCTCCTCAGCATCATCACATTATGATCCTGTTCTGTACCGACACATATGAACCATCCATCCCTACGGTGGCCCTGAACGTCCAAACCAGACGTGTGTGATACTGACAAACTTCTCTTTACGTGAGTTTTAAATCTTAACGATGAGATCACACGTTCAAAAGTGATGAAACACTTTAGAGTGACAGCTGTTTGCAGTTGTCTGAGAGTTAATGAAGCGATCAGAGCAGAACATTTAAAGTTCAGAAGAAACACAGCGTCACTGTTTGTAGTGACGCAAATACAAACACAATGAGTCCAGACGCCTGTGTGAGAATAATCAGCTGTGAGGAATGCAGATCTGTCACACCCTCGCCCTGTCACAGGTGCCACCTGCTCGCCAGGAGCAGTTTGGGGCTCAGTATCTTGTTTAAGGACACTTCAACACACAGGCAGGGATTGGAACCAGCAACCCTCTGATTATTAGACAACCCGCTCTGCCTCCTGAGCTGCAGCCGCTGCAGGAGGTCAGAGGTCAGCAGCACACGTCACATCTGATCGTGTTCCTCGAGACAAAACGACAATCTGAGCTGCTGATCAGGAAATACTTTCAGTGGAATGATGCAGGTGTTCACACACACACACACACACACACACACACGCACACATACATACACACACACACACACACACACACACACACACACACAGTCACACACACACACACACATACACACACACACATACACACACACACACACACACACACACACACACACACAGTCACACACACACACACACACAACACATACACACACACACACAGAGTCACACACACACACAAACAGGTGGAGCTCCATTAATAATGCAGCCTGTCAATCATCAGAGGTGTCGAGTGAGCCGAGGCAGCGACGCCCTGCTCAGTGCTGGACAAAATAATAGAAACGGGTCATCTTTTAAAGACTGAGGTGAAGTGACAGCAGCTGCTCGACTCGGATCGACTTGGATTGACTCAGATCAACTCTGATCGGTTCAGATTGGTTCAGATGTGAGACTCTGACAGAGCCTCCGCCTCACAAACCTCCAACAAGGCTAACATGCTAACATTAGCTAACGGCTGCCGGCTGCACGCCGCTGTAGCTGAGGTGAAGGTTCATGGCTGAGAGCGGCTCCACATTTAGTTTGTCCCATCCGTGATCCTGTCAGTTTCTTCTTCTCCTTCTTCTTCACCAGCAGTTTGTTACCTTCATTAATGAGGAGGAAGCGACACCACAGGTCCAGTAACTGCTGGTTCAGAGACACATTCAGTCATCCTACAGAAGGGTTTTATTTTCATTACACACACAAGAAAAGGCCTGAAGCGTGGAGGATAACAAAATGCCTTGTGTGGATGAACCGGTGAAACTGTTCTTCAGAATCAGCTCCAGTCACAAAGACAATATATCTCTTTCAGCTCACAAACACGGTGTAGATTTCTGTCGCTGCGTCTGTGAACTTTAAACAGCTGGAAGCTTTTCTGTGAGTATTTGTTGTAACTTATTTCAACTTTATTCTTGAAGTGCAGAATGAAAAAAAACTAAAACGTCCTCCTCAAAGTTTTTCTCTCACCTGTGGTCCTGACACTCTTGTTTTGTCTCTCTTCTTTCTTTATTAGTTTTCATAATCAAAGAGAAACGTTACATATTCCAGAAGAGGAAACAAAACACTGAACTCAACAGCAGATAATTATCTAAAGTGATCCAGGGCTTCATGTGAGCAGTGGATCTCACTGAGCTCACATATTGATATCTCTGTGTGGACATGTTGTTCCATCCTCAGTGAACACTCTCAGGTGATCCAGAGCAGAGGGAACCCGCCAGGCCTCTGAAAGTCTGTTTTATTTAATCGACAGTTCAGAGCTTCTATATTGAGACCACACACTGCTGATGCCTTCATCATAACCTGGACTTTAGGCAGTGATGGTGGAAAGAAAGAGAAGAGAAGCCTGATCGCCACAAGAGGGAGACAAAAGTCCCAAACTTCAGCTTCAGACTGACAGCAGGACGTCTGATCAGCACTAAAGAACTCTGGGTGAACAATTGATGGATGACCTGAGGTGAGAGTGAATGGATTCATATCAGCTGAGTGTCCCTCTTGTCTCTGGTCTTCCTGCAGATCTTCGGCGGTCTGGTGTGGATCCTGGTGGCGTGCACGCTGGTGGTGCCAGAGAACCCTCAGGGCTGGGTGATGTTCGTCTCCGTCTTCTGCTTCGTCATGACTTTCATCTGGTTGGTGGTGTTCGCCTGTGGGGGGCATCACAACAAAGGCAGCTGGGCGGCAGCAGTGAGTCCTGCTCATGTTTGAGTGATAGCTGTGGTCTGTGTGTGTGTACAGGTGTACAGGTGTACAGGTGTGTTACCTGCAGCAGCTCTAAACCTGTTTACCTGTTCGATGTCTTTTATATTTTGGCACTTTTTGTTGCTGTCAAACAGACTTTTCCTTCGGCACTAGATTCCCTCAACCATACGACGTCTGTATTCCTACGCAGAAGCAGAATATAGTCCTGAAGGAGAGGGCTGCCTGAGCTAATGCTGCGTTCAGGTGCTCCTCAGACGATCCCACTTCTCAAGTGGGGAAGTCGTGACTTTGAGAGAAACATGGACGACCATTAGTTTTACATTGAATCTCTTAGACTGTTTAAACTCAGCACCATGTCACAGATCACATGAAGTTTCCTCCCGTCATGTTTCAGCCTCATATGACGTCACGTTATCAACCGTAACTTTCTCCTACTTTCCAACTCGAGGGAGCGTTCATGTGTTTATTCCGACATGAACACAAAGGAAGTCTCACAATGACCAGTTAGATTCAGTTCAGGATTGTTTAATTGTGCGTTTGTGTTTCCTCATGTCTGTAATCTGTCTTCTGTCTTCCTCCTCGCCCATCAGGACTTTGCGTATCACGGCATCGCTGCCTTCTTCTACCTCAGCGCCTCGGTGGCTTTGGCCAAAGTGACCCTGGACATGAAAGACGGGAGCAGCTTCCAGAACTACCAGCTGGACATCTCTGCAGTGGTGAGTCATCATCCCGTCCCAACCAACCAACCAAACAAAAGAGACCTGAACCTGACACAAAGCCCTCTGATTGGCTCTGAAGTGGTCTATCTAAACCCTCACTGGTTCTTGATCAGCATTAATTAATGTCCTCGTAGTTATTAAATCATTTACAAACATTTATAAGTTATTCATAAGAAAACCTTTTGGGTTGCCAGGTTGTATTTTGTCCTCTAAACTCTCTAACTGATCAGGACTGATTAACTTCTTGACCTGTAATCCATTGATAAACATTTATGAGACAGTGAGATAAACGGGACCTGTCACAAGCACCTGAACGCACCGCAGAGGGAACATGGTAGTAATGTGTCTGGTACTGGTCCGTTCTGATCACCGCAGACCTTCCTGCTCCTCAGAAGATGAACCCTCAGAATTCCTCCCATCCCGTCGTAGATTCAAATTCTCCCCGGATGTTCTGTTTGTCTCCTCAGGTCTTCTCGTACGTGGCGACTCTGCTCTACTTCATCCACACCATCCTGTCGGCCATCAGATGGAAATCTTTCTGAGCCACAACAGAACTCTTTTTATTCTCAGAGCTTGTCCTTAAATGTGCGTTGGAGACTGACTGCTGTGGTTCTGGGAGAAGAAGCATCATCTGGATCAGCACTGCAGCAGATCTGAAGTGATGAGGGGCGGCTTCGTCTGGTCAGAAACTCGTTATGTCCAGATACTGTGGAACCTGTCAGGATGAATCACCAGCGAGTCACATAAAGCTTAAAATCATAATCTTCATGGTTTTTACTGCTGTTTCTGAGGGTTTCTGTTATTTTGTCCACGCTAACATGCGTCCTCCTCTGATGTTTCTGCTCTAATGACACGATTTCATTTGGTTCTTCCTCTTCTACTCTAAGCTGATCGAAGATGTGGCTGGTTTTTTTATTTTTATAAGTTTCTAAACAAGAAAATTCAACTGGATGTGGGTCAGAACAGGAAACAGAACCAAGGAACCTATAACAGATGGTAGGGACGTGATGTCATCGTTCAAACACGCCTCTTCAGGGGGTCACAAACTGAAGTAACGTTTCACCACCTCTCAAGTCCTCGATGTGCGACGAATCAAGGGGCTCGGGTGTCTCAAGCTTCAGTAAGATGTACAGAAGCTGAAGACGTCAGACTCTCTGAATGACAAGCAACACTCTACAAATAAGCCCGGCCCTGATGCAAGTAGTCCATTAAAGGTTCTGTTGCTGGTCACTCAGCTGGATTATAACATGTTCACAACTAGAACCAACAGGAGCAGCAAAGAAATGTGAACAGGGCCTAAACAGAGCAGAGTTTCTGGCTGACGCTCTGTCAGGTGACGTCTGCAGTGACTGAAGAACAGAATCAGAACGACCCGGATGTGTCATTCCCCATCGACCCAAGCTGCTCCCACTTAGTCATCAGGAGTCAGTCTGCACACCTGCAACAGCTGATCTGAATCCACTGCAGTCAGTCCAGAGGGACATTCAGCCAAAATTAAAAAAGAAAGCAAACAGGACTCCACAGCTCAGCCGTCGTCTCTGCACAAACAGAATAAAACCCAACATCAGGATGTGTCCAGAACACGTCTCTCATCGTCTCTGCTGATGTTTTAAAGACGTCTTTTCAACGTCCACTTGTTATGAAGTTTTTCTTTAGATCCAACTTTTAAATTATTAAATAAGATGCTTTTGGTGATTCAACCTTCAAACATTAAGCGACCTGACGAAGGTTTGATGATATTTAATAAATCTGATGAGTAGCTCTCCCGGTAAAGTTCACGCCTCATGCAGCTACTGAGGTCGAGGTTCAGGGTGGTTGAAGTTCTTTAGACGTCTGTGACTGAAGTTAAAATGTTGTCTAACATTACATTACAGAAACTTTGAAGGACCACACTAGTGAATGCTGGAAAGACGTTCAAACCTTTTGGCTCAAATATTGAATATGATTATGATCAGCGGGTCGATGCCTCTACAAAATAAAAGAAGAGTCTCCAGAGAACAAGCTAATGAGTGACTTTCACTGAAATTACATTAGGTGATCTGCTGTTTGTCTCCAGGTAATATCCACACATGAATATTTACAGAAGTGTGAGTCTAATTTAAATGCTCAGCACAGTAAATACACAGTCTCCTGAGAATGCCACTAAATATTTGAAATATTTTAAAACTGACCAACAAACTCAGATAAAAATCTTAATTATAAACAAAGTGTCTCCAATCAACATGTGGCTAATGACTGTCACAAACTAGATAACTCAGCTAACAGGCTCAGAGTGAGTTTAGATGAGGTATTATCAGGTCCCAATCACAGTCAGAAGCTCCGGTCTGTTGGGAATCGACCAGAAGATCGTCTGACATGCGAATGAATCATGAAATGTACCTTTAACACAGGTGAAACATGAGCTAAAGAAGAAAGCACCAAAATCCAGGAGCCTCCATCTGTCAGACTGATGACCTGTGAAACTGGGAGAGGACGGACGGAGGCGATCGTGACAGAGATGTTCTGTCGAGGCGTTTGTAGCAGCACGTCGACATGTTGGGTTTTAATGTGTTTGTCCATGAATCTACCAGAGACTCCGACACCACCTGTGTTTGAACGTCCCATCCTTCTGTTATAGGCTCCTTGAATTGGACCGGGGTCTTAGTTATGATGGTTTTTAAGCCTTTATAAGAGACTGATTCATTTTTTTAAATTTCTGAGACTACTGAATGTTTTGAAAAAGAATAAATGTGTTTTGAAGCGTTTCTGGTTCCGTGTAAATCTTCAACATGTTGACATTAATGGAGGCTGTGACAGCATTATGTGACCTGCGTCTGTGACGTAACGATGTTGCCTTAATGACATGTCAAAGAGTTTGTTTCATTGGTTTCCTGGTTCGACACATCGCAGCATCTCTGCCTTCAAATCCAAAACACAGAAACCAAAAGTGAGACTGGAATCTTCTGGACATTTGATTTATTCTGGAAAAAATAAGTATTACAGTTTTATATTATAATTTAATTATAATTTATGAAGTATACCTTTAAAGAAATACTTCTGTTTAGGTGAGTGTGGGGAGGTGGCGATGTTTGGGTTTACATGTCCAGGAGCCATTAATCAGCTCTCTGTGTGTGTTAAAGGTTAGAGGGCGAGGCCCCTACAGAGGACTAAAACTGAGGTTGACCCTCATGCCAGATGGTTGGAGATGTCTAAACATATGCATTTCCCCAGATGGACAGAGAGACCATTTGGTCTCTTTTAGAGTGTGAGGAGTGACAGCAGCAGAGTTAGGGAATTTACAGGAATGAGCAGGGAGGCAGACCAACTCGTCAAAGTGACCTATTAGAAGAAGTATGTAGGTGCGGGCAAATGGACTTTAAAAAGGCCCGCACAGGCAGAGAAGGAAGGGGTGGTTACTTGTAGAGTTCCTAAGATTGAAGGTTCGAGAGGATTTTTGGTAGAGCAGAGAGCAAAGCATTGGGCAGAACTTTGACAGAATTTAAAAACCCCGGGTGCGAACACGCTGGTTCGGACGCAAGCTTGAAATCTGTTTCAATAAAGATTGCTGTATCAGTCCAGCCAGCCTCGCCTCCGCAGAATTCTTTCATCACAAAACTACACGCTGACATCTTTGATGAAGACAGCCCAGAAACTACAGTAGCAGACAGTCACATGATTAGTGAGCAGCAACAACATTGGTCCAGACGGTCACATGGCAGGTTGGTAAACTGTCTCATGATCAGACAGTTGCAAAGAAAATAAATAAATACTTTGTTACATGTGTTCATCCGGAATATATTGTTTATAATGTATGTACTGTAATACATACTGATATGTGTTTAAGATATATATTAGTTAAATTAATATCTAATTTAAGAATATTCGTTTTATAAAATATGAATTTTTATATCATTTTCGTGGAGACAGATAACTTCATTAATCCCAGAGGGGATATGAGGTTATTGCAGGAGCTGGTACATTCAAATCAATCAACATACAAGGGCATAATATGGAAACAATAAAATATTGTCTCCAATAAAATGCGTCAGTAGAGGTACTAAAGTAAAATTAAATAAATAAGTACTGAGATATAAATGGAAGTGGAACATAAGGAGCAATATTAACAGTAATAATAATAATAATGTTGACGTGCATGTGTTTGTGTGTGTGTGTGTGTGTGTGTCAGAGGGTTAACAGCTGCGTGAGTAACAATTCATTATTGATTAATTACACGTTTCTTTCCCAAACGGGACCTTGTGTGCTGTTTGTTTGTGTCTCCACGGTAACCGCTGCAGGTGATTGTCCACACTCGTTAATATTTCATCAGCAGTGACATCATGCAAGGTGGGCGGGGCAGAGAGGATCAGCTCAGTCAGGTGTGTGTCAGGTGGGCGGGGCAGGGGGCGGTCCACGTTCAGCAGGTATCAGATGAGTTACCTCCAGCTGTGACGTGACCCACAAGCAGTTCATCGGGTTCAGTACCCGCCAACATTCAGCAGCTCACCATGTCACATGTTACAAAGACACTAAACAAGTAACAATACAGCCGACTTCTTTGTCCCCAGACTCCCTTAACAAATGTGTCAGTTTAGTGAGTTGTTGAGTTGGACACACAGAGGAAAATGGCTGTTGGTTATAAATGGTCTATTCAAGCCCCCAGAAAGAGCGCCAGGCTGTGAAGAAAGTGTTCATAGTGGCCAGACTGTGTAATTACATCATCCTCAACATCAGACTTCCCCCCGTCAGATAACACTGTGAACGAAGCGACTGTAAAACTCTGGATACAGTTTTTTGACCCGTTCACTGTCATAACTGGAGCCGTTCAGTCCGGTAACATTTATAAAGTCCAGAAGAGCCGCACCATTATATTATTTTATCCCCATTCAAGTTAGCTGGGTGCTAAACAGGAAGTTAGCCAAAGTTATGCTGTCTGGACCGCACAACATTGAAGTCAATCTATTCGGCTTCAAAGCACTGCTGAGCAGTTTTCATAGGAAAGAACGGGGCTCCGCCTCCAACGCTGCGTCCAGATTGACTATACCGTCATTGGGTGAAGCAAAGGAAGCCTGCTGATTGGCTGCAGTGAGTGAACAGTAAAGAGATTTATAAGACCATTAAACGTACAACTCTGTGGACCTCTGTTAGCCTGCTAGCCGTGCTAGCTCCTACAGTCTATGTTTATATCGTGGTCACGCTCGGTGCAGCCAGCTGACGTCATCACGTTGTACAAACTGGATCTAAGAGACGCTGGAGGAGCAAAAACCTCCAAACATTCAGTTTCCACCTGGAGCTCCACCTGCAGCAAGAACATGAAACCAGGCTTAATGGAGTGTGTCAGGGAGTAAATACAGGACACACACACACACACACACACACAGCTGTGATGTATAATGGATGAGGAGGCAGCAGGTGATAATAGTGGAGCATCTCCATGAAACTGAAGACGAGGCTGCAGCTCGACGTTCAGCTCAGTCACAGGAAACAAACAGCCGAGACATTTGAAATGTGCAGCTTCCTCTCAGTCTGACCTGCTGGAGCTTCTGAGTTACACTGAAGTTCAATCAGAAGAGATTTTAGATCTTCCAGCTGTGTGTCAGCAGCTGCTTTCTGTCTCTTTTCTCTTTCTGTGTCTTTTGATTGGTAATATCTGCTCAAAGCAGCCGGTTGATCCAACAATCTGTGTATATAATCATTTCTTGTCAGTATTTTACAGACTGATCTCAGTACAGCTGGTTTTAATAACAGCTGTAGTCCAGGTGGATTTCTTTGTGCAGTCAGAAGTATTTTAACAGTCTGCTCAGCTTTAATGTGACACAAAGAAATCAACTTCCAGTCCAGATACTCTGATTCTTTCTTTAATAAGAAGAATAAGATGAACTTGACTTATATTTCACCTTTACAAAGTGCTCTGACAAACAAGCTCAGGAAGACGACACAGTCAACAGTGGAGCCTCGTCTGAGCTGAGTTACAACAAGAAGGGACAACAGAACATGCAGAAATACAAAGAACCAGTATGAGTCATTATATGATAATGAATTAAATCTAAGAAGAAGATGAGGAGATGACGTCCCATCAGAGGAACTAAGAACAGAAATAGACTGAGAACTGGAAAAGGAATGAAAAGATTGAACGATGAAAAATCAGTTTCAAGATTGTGACTTCACTGTCATGGTTGTTTTAAAGAACAGGTGGACCCAACAGTGACGCCACACAGGTAGTGACTCCAGAGGTGGAGGCTGGGTTTACACAGCAGGCTGGTTCAGGCAGTGGAGGTTGTGAGGGGCGGCGGAGGTGAAGGAGGCTCGGTGGTTGAGCAGCTGACCACAGTAATCTGGCATCGTGCAGAGGGAAGTTCTGGGTATAAGTGCAGGTGTGTGTGGACCGGCATCGGTCCGACCAGCAACAAGCCACGCCCAGCCTCACCAAACACCTCTGACACAAACAGCACAAAACACAGACCACAAACAGGCCACCACAAAGTCTGATCATGACATCACATTAAAGAAGTCTACAGATGTTTTGAACAGGTAGTTTTTCCACAGTCGACGGGTTCTGACAGTAAAAGTGCTGTCACCTTTAGATTTGAGCCTCAAGTGAAGATCTGAGGCTGCGAACAGGCTCATATAGGGTCAGCATTTCTACCATGTCTCCTAGAGAAAGACCCTGACGAGGTTAGAAGTTCGTTTTGAACCTCTAGTCTGTCCCACAGAACCGGCTGTGTGGATCCAACACAACAACGCCCTCCACAATGAGAAGGTTTGTCCTGCTGTGGAAGAAGCTGAGTCGTGACCTCTCACACACAACGAACTCTCAGCAGGCTGAAGACCGCTGCAGAAATAAAGCCGCCTCCTGCCGTGACACCACGAACACAACCTGGTAGAGCTCAGAGACCATTCTGGGTTTTAGGTCCAAATGACTCAGTGAAGTTCAGAAGAGCTTTATCGTCATGGTTATGTAACAGTCGTAGTTATTGAATGTAGCCCCACTCCAGTCTAGGTGGCTCCTCCTTTTGTTTAGTGGATACTCAGAATCAGAATCAGAAACAGATTTATTACCAAGAAGGATTTTACACCAACGAGGAATTTGTCTTGGTGAATAAGGTGCATTTAAGACTATAAACAACAAACAACAGTGACTATTATATATACAATATAAACAAACAGAGACATAAGTGAGGGATGATTGATAAATAAAGACGGAAGAGCTGTACAGGATTGACAAAATAGATTTTTTTTTAAATTTAAAAAATAGATAAAAAATAGAAAAATAGAAAATAGAAGAGATAGTTAAAAAATAGAAAAATTGTCCAAGCTCTGCATTATTGTAATATCTAGATTCAAGGGTGGGGGTGGGCATGAGTGCCAGAGTCAGTGGGGGTGGGGACCCGGGACTTGTTCAGGATCCCCACTGCAGAAGGGAAGAAACTGTTCATTATCGGGAGGTTTGATTCTGATGGGCTGCAGCCTCCTGTCAGAGGGGAGAGTCTCAAAAAGTCCTGCCTGCACACCTCAGAGCCCTGGAGGTGTGCAGGTCCTGAAGGGATGGAATATTGCAGCCAATCACCTTCTCAGCAGAGCGTATGATACGCTGCAGTTTGTTCTTGTCCTTAGCAGTGGCAGCAGCATACCAGACGGTGATGGAGGAGGTGAGGATGGACTCCATGATGGCGGAGTAGAAGTGCACCATCATCGTCTTTGGCAGGTTGAAATTCACCAAAGGCGGAGAAGAAGAGACGGAGCATGCGCATAACGCTTGCGCTCTGTATACAAACAGACAGTAGACAGTGAATCCGAACACAACAAGAAGAAGACAAAAATGGCTAGTGCAAGGAAACCAGAATCGTTTGTGTGGACCGTAATGAGGTCGAACTGCTGCTGCGACTCACACTCAACTACAAGACGAGTAAGTTGCAAGAAAGGCTCAATATCTTCTGCGCACGAACACGAGCATGTAGTCCGCCATTGTTGTTGTTATGAGACGTCGCGAGGTTCAGAGGTCGGAGGTAAGAGGTCGAGGGGTGGGGCGATGACATCAGCTTTTCGGAAAGGATGCGCACAAGAACGGGAGGGCTGCGTTTTCGAATTTTTCCACCCTGAGACCAGTTTTCAAAAAAAGTGCGCTTTCAGGCGCTGCGTTTTCAGGATCCGTGTGGATGGTCGGCCAAAATGATGCAATACATGTGTGTTTTCGCAAAAGAGCGTTTTCGCATGGACGGCCTCTAAGAGACATGTTTCCCCAGCTTCACGCGCTGCTTTCTGTCAGACAGGAAGTCTGTGATCCACCTGCAGGTGGAGTCAGGCATGTGGAGCTGGGAGAGCTGGTCCTGGTCAGTCCAGATGCTGGAGGGTGTAGTGCAGGGCCGTGTTTACCACATCATCTACAGACTTGTTGGCTCTGTAGGCGAACTGCAGTGGGTCCAGGAGGGGGTTGGTTAGGGATTTGAGGTGGGACAGCTCAAGGTGCTCTAAAGACTTCATGACCACAGAGGTCAGGGCGACAGGTCTGTAGTCATTCAGTCCTGTGGTCCTTGGCTTTTTGGGGACGGGGATGATGGTGGAGACTTTGAAGCTGGCTGGCACATGACATGTCTCCAATGAGGTGTTGAAGATGTCCGTGAACACTGGAGACAGCTGGTCAGCGCAGTGCTTCAGGGTGGATGGAGAGACAGAGGCTGGTTCGGCTTCTTTCGGGGTTTCTGTCTCTTGAAGAGCCTGTGGACGTCCCTCTCCTGCAGGCAGTGAGTCGTCACTGTGGTGTGTTGGGGGGACCAAGAGGTGTGAAGTGGAGAGGACCAGGGTCCAGCTGAGCTGGGGGTGGGGGGGTTGATGAGATGGGAGAGGGTGTCACAGACTCCCTTTGTCTTTCAAAGCAGCAGTAGAACACGTTCAGTTTATGTAATGTAACCTGTACCTAGAAGAAGAGCTGTGCATAGAGATGCCGCCAACAGAGTGAAGACCTCTTTTTATTTTATATTATTTTATAATGTGCTGGTGTAGGATCCGCGGCCTGTGTTCTTCAGTGCATGTATGCATGTCATAACTAGTGCCGTAGAGACCTGGCATGGTATGGTCTGTATAGTTAAATAAAAATATGTGCGGAAAATCCCACATGTTGCCTGCCGTGTCTTTAAGCTAACTGGAGCTACCGCCATTGAAAGCGAACCATAATCTTCCCCTTCACCTCCCACGTTACAGTTACAATAAGCTTAGTGAGGGGTCGTGGTCATGTTATGTATGTATATGTAACTGTGGGCAGGAAACTGTGGTGGCTCCACCTGTCCTTCTCCGTCACATGAGCTCATGAGCAGGTGCAGAGGAAGTTTAAAGAGGCCAGAGTTTATCAGAGGGGATTTTTGCAAATACTAAATAGTTGTTAAAGGGATATTACAAGGTACGTAACGTAATACGTACCTCTTTATGAGTAATCCATTACCTGTCATGGACAGTTCAGTCAGAGGACCCAGGGGTGGAGTTATAATCTGAGCTTTGTTGGTCTCTAGATGAACTAACCCTCACCAGCGTTAGGACGCAGACAGACAGGTGCGTCCTGAGAGACAGACTGGTTGGTTTTACCCTCCGTCCTCAGTGATCCCATCATCAGTTCACACGCGACCTTAAACGTGTCTTGACCTTCATCTTGTGATCTGATCTCACTTCCTGTTCTATCTACAAATATACAGACATCACTGAAGATATGTATTTATTACACAGAGACAGATCTTCATGTGTAACGTCTGCCGAATGAACGAGTCGGCCCAAATAGTTCAGAATGTGTTGTGGAGCGTTTCACACAGTTCACACAGTTTCTCCTGACACAACCAGGCTCAGAACTGAGTGTTTTTTTAAGGGAGTCTGGTGACTTTCTCCACGTTCTCCTCTCTCCAGAGCAGCAGCCTATATTACTTACTGTATTTGTAAAATGTGACGTGTTTACTGTCAGTGTGTTTTAATCTTTAATACATTTAGTGTAACAGATGAAATCAATTCAAACAGCTGCTGGGAGGTCAGAAGCTCTTTAAACATGAACAACAGACAGGCTCTTACAGCCATGACACGTTTCACAAGTACAGAAACATCTTAATGTATTTAATTTAAAGCTGAATTCACAAGAAGACACCAGAGATTTAAAATGTGCTGCAGCTGTTTCACAAACTTTATTAAGTTTCTCCTCGTGAGGCAACAACTGCTAAAATCATGCAGTTTGTTGATGGAGTCTGGGATATGACTGTTATTAGTGACCTCACTTCAGTATTTAGTCCACATCTGTGACTTTCTCTCTCTCTCTCTCACACACACACACACACACACACTCACTTCACTTGT
Source organism: Sparus aurata (assembly GCF_900880675.1). NCBI lineage: Eukaryota > Metazoa > Chordata > Actinopteri > Spariformes > Sparidae > Sparus > Sparus aurata. The sequence continues at coordinate 1,224,086 of NC_044187.1, read as the reverse complement.
AAACAGTCTGACAGTAAACCAGTTTCTCTCTCCATCTCTAACTTTCACTTCCTGTCTCGGTGAGACTCACATGATTTCTGCCTGCAGACAAAAAGGTAAATGTGTGTTTTTAATGTCACTTCTTCATGTGTGATTTGTGTATTTTCTCTTGTAAAGACTCGTGTTATCAGACTGTTTGTGTCTTCATTAGTTTGATTCAATCATCGCAGTAGAAGCTGTTGAAATGTGTGAGAGGTGTCGAGCTCGTTGGTCGACGGGATCAAGATAGATAGATAGATAGATAGATAGATAGATATAGATAAATATAGAGGTGAATAAAATGAATGAATGTTGAGGTAAGTGGAACATACGGTGCAAGAGACAAAGGTGGAGGTTTATCTTCAGAAGTAATATAAAGCGCAGTAGTTATGTGTGTGTTTTGTGTTTTGTTATGTGAGCGTTGTAAAGTCTGATGGCACCTGGCAGGAATGATTTCAGAGTCGTTGCTTAAGGCAGCAGGCTGAATTAGTCTGCTGCCGAAGCTGCTCTTTAGCTTGTCCAGAGTTTCGTGGAGGCGGTGAGAGACTTTGTCCATGATCACCAGCAGTTTTGCCACATCTTGTCCTCCACCACCTCCTCCAGGGTCACAAGCTGAGAGCCAACAACAGACTCTGCCTTTTTAATGAGTTTGTTCAGTCTGTTCGCATCCTTCGCTTTGATGCCAGCACCCCAGGACACCACAGCAAAGAAGATGGTGCTCACAACAACAGACTGATAGAACATCTGGAGCATCCTGTTGCAGACATTAAAGGACCTGAGCCTCCTCAGGAAGTAAAGCCGGCTCAGGCCCTTCTTGCAGACTGCCTCTGTGTTTGTGATCCATTCCAGTTTATTGTCCAGCACCACACCCAGGTATTTGTATGTATCCACAATGTCGATGTCTGTCCCACCGATGCAGACTGGAGAGGGCGGGGCTTGTTCCTCCTGAAGTCCATTGCCGACCAGATCTCTGTACTCGTCCTCCCTCCCGCCCTCTACATGACCCACAATGTCCGCGTCATCAGAGAATTTCTGCAGATGACATGACTCACTGCGGTACTTAAACTCTGCAGTGTAGGTGGTGAAGAGGAAGGGAGACAGCACAGTTCCCTGGGGGGCGCCAATAGCCCTTTTTAGATAGAAAAGACGGCACATTTGCTCCAAGGTAAGGGCAGCAATTTTCCGGCCTGTCTTTCTAAAACCGAGGCGTAATATTCCTCCTTTTTCAAAAGCCGCCTCTGAGGTAGGCGTAAACATGTGACGTGAAGTGAAGCTCGAAGTTTGGCTGTGAACAGTGACAAAGAATTTGTCTTCAAAATAAGAGCTTTACATTGCACCCCATTGGAGTTTAGAACTGGGTTCTTAGCGGGGGGCTTTTAATTTGAAAGTAGTGACTGTTCCTAGCTTGCGCTACAACAACAAGCTAACACAACCAAACAGCTACAGAGACCGAGGAGACGCTAGCATCTCCTGGATCTCAGCAGCTGTCCAGTTGCTCATCTTAATGTCCGCGGGTGAAATGATGGACTGACTGCTGTGATCAGCTGTTTCCTGGTTTTAAAACTCCCCGGCTGTGGGTCGCACAACAGTGCAGGTCATCGACACCTCCGCCCATCTCACGCAGAGGCCGGCACATTGCCGCCTCAGTTTTAGATAGCAGTCGAGGCGGAAATAAGTGTACCCTCCGAGGCTGACATACCCAGTATGTGACCTGTACAACCAGAGAGGAGAAGACCCTGGACCTGCTGTATGCTAATGTAAAAGACGTATACACCTCCACGTCTCTCCCCCTGCTGGGAAGATCAGATCAAAACATGGTGCTTCTCACCCCCTGCCATGTGCCTCTAGTGAAGAGGCTGCCTGTGACCACAAAGACAGTGAGGACATGGTCAGAGGACTGCTATGAGGCACTACAGGGCTGTTTTGAGGTGACTGACTGGAATGTAATCTGTGAGCCACATGGAGAGGACATTGATGGGTTTACTGAGTGCATTATGGACTACAGCAATTTCTGTGTGGACAGCATTGTCCCAACAAGGTCTGTGCGTTGTTATCCAAACAACAAGCCTTGGACTGTGGCGCAGGGAAAGGCTCTCAATGCGAATCTTAGGTTGCTCAACAACGCCACCTTGGGAATTGCACCCAAGGAATTATTTTACAGTCATCAAAAACACAGGTTCGATCCACTCGACAGACAAGACACGTGGTTCTAAGTTTACAAAAATACTTTATTGATAAAATATATATACATATTCTTACAAAAATTGCCATTCATACCAAATAATCAAAGGAAGCCTTACCAGGGGCTGAGGCCTACTGGTGGGGAAAGAGCTAGTGAAGGGGAAGGGGACTCAACAAAAATACATTAAAGAAAAAGGGTTCACCCAGACACGCGTGGCAGTCACACACTGTGATATCACCAAAATCCAAAGGAGCACAGCAAACAAGAAGGGGGGACACCACCACCTACGTCACCAGCACCACCACCAGCCTGCAGCCACTGAGAAGGAGAAAAAAAAGGAAGTTACAACGGAAATATTAACCCAAAATGTACAACAAAAGGTACAGCATAAAGCAAGGAACAGTTCACAAAATAAACTCAACACAATTGCCTGAACAAAACAATTTACTTAATCAAAACAATAGCAAAGTAAAGAAAACAAAACAAATAATCCACAAATAACAGATTAACTCTTCACAATCATTTAGTGATAATGACAGAAATAACCAGGTTAAAAATGCAATGTCGGCAGTGCACCATGCAAGCCGTCATCTACCTGCTGAACCGTGTCTATGCCCACCTGGACAAGCCAGGGAGCACTGTGAGGGTCACGTCTTTGACTTCTTCAGTTCTTTCAACACCATCAGGCCTGCTCTACTGGGAGACAAGCTGACGGCAATGTTGGTGGATCCCCCCTTGTGGACTACCTCACTGGCCGACCACAGTATGTGCACTTGCGGCACTGTGTGTCAGATGCAGTGGTCAGCAACACTGGGGCCCCACAAGGGACTGTCCTATCTCCTTTCCTCTTCACCTTTTACACCACGGACTTCAGCTACCAGAGAGAGTATCAGCAGGGTGAGGAGGCTGAATACAGGGCTGTGGTGGACAACTTTGTCACTTTGAACACTACAAATATCTGGGTGTGTTCATCAACAATAAACTGGCCTGGACTAAGAACACTGAAGTCCTCTGCAAGAAAGGACAGAGCCGCCTCTATTTTCAGAGGAGGCTCCGCTCCTTTTACATCTGCCGGACCATGCTGAGGATGTTTTACGAGTCTGTGGTGGCCAGTGCTATTCTATTCCTGTGGTGTGCTGGGGCAGCAGACTGAGAGTAGCCCATGCCAACAGACTCAACAAGCTGATCAGAAAGGCCAGTGACGTTGTGTGGGTGGAGCTGGACACTTTGACAGCAGTGTCAGACAGGAGGATGCTGTCGAAGGTGCCAGCGATACTGCAGTATGGCTCTCACCCTCTCCACAACGCTCTGGTTGAACAGAGGAGCACCTTCAGTCAGAGACTATTGCTCCCAAATGCACCACTGAGCGCCACAGGAAGTCAGTCTTACCTGTGGCCATTAAACTTTACAACTCCTCCCTCTGATGATTGGACTCAAATGGCTATTTATATATATATATATATATATATATATATATATATATATATATATATATATATATATATGTATATATGTATCTATGTATATTTCCCACACCATATACAGTATATATTGCGCTGTATATACTTGGAGTGGTCATTTACACTTGAGATTGTCTACTTTACTATTTTATTTATATCTTTAACTTTTTCTCATTTCCGTTCATGCTATATTTCTATTTCTACTTTGCACGGAGCATCTGGACCAAAAACAATTTCTCCCTGGGGATTAATAAAGTATAAAGTCTGAGTCTGATTTTGATTCTGATTCTGATTCTGACCCATGTGACGAGCAGAGAGTTCACCTGCATGTTCTCGTGTTTGGACTTCAGCAGCCTGGACTGAATGGTGTTAAAGGCGCTGGAGAACTCAAAGACCTCTCTGTCTCTTTGTTGATGCACTTTGTGTTTGTCACATGTTGTCATGAGTTTACAGACTGTTCTCTCTCCCTCATTCAATCATCAACCTGTTGTTGTTTGTCTTCTTGTTGTCGGGGCTTCATTGTTCCTGCAGTTTGGACTCTGGATCTCTGTCAGTGTGTCTAACTGCTGTGAAATCTCTCCCATCCGAGCGCTGACTGACAGAGCTTCTGTAACACTGACACCTGCTGCTGACTGGCAGCACTACAGCTCACACTGGCTTTCTGCTCTCACCTCATTGATGTGTCTGGATTTGGATTTGAAGGTATGAGGATGTGACGGCTGTCGGTCAGATGAACACAGACACCAGCAGCGTCTGTCAGAGTCTGTAGACGAAGGAAGAACCACTCTTTGACCTCATCTGGACTTTAACAGGTGAGAACTGTGACAGGTAACATGACACACCTCTGATGAACAAACTACAACATCAACTTGTGGATGAGAGCAGTGATGAACTGAATGAAGACGATTTGAAGTTCTGAATGTTCATGAATGAACTCATCAGTTATTCTATGAAATGTGACTTTCTCAACAAAATGAGTTTCATGTTTTGTTAAATTGAGTGATTTTAATGTGAGCTGACTTTACTGCTGAGAGATGAGGGAGTGTCAGGTCCTGCTGTGTGTTTGTATCACTCTTATCACCACATCATCTCCCAACATGTCAAAGTAACGTTAGCTCACAATCATCGCTGCCAGCAGAGCAGAGAATAAAAAGGTTAGCAGTTTGTGTATGTTGTCAGTACAGGTCGCAGTGTGTCAGGTCATAAATGCAGCAGCTTCTCAACAGTTCAGACCGGTCTTCCCTGATGTTTCCCAGCTGATGGAAGTCTGGCTGGTTTTCCTTCAGGTGATAACACTGCCTGTCTTTAGCAGGGAGCCACGATGACACCAGAGGACATTTTCAACACTCTGGAGGATCTAAAAGTTGATGAATTCAGGGATTTCAAATGGTATCTGAAGCTGCCTGACATCCTGGAAGGCTACCAACCCATCAAACAGTCCAGGCTGGAGAGAGCAGAAAGACGGGACACAGTGGATCTGATGGTGAACACCTTTACACTTGATGGAGCTCTGAAGGTGACCAAGAAGATTTTAGAGAAGATCAAGAGGAATGACCTGGTGCAGAGTCTGTCAGCCAACAGCTCAGGACCAGAAGGTCAGTCACATTCTTTATTTTAATATCATTTTCAGAAGAAGAGAGTGAGTCCACCACACAATACTTGTAAAGGAACAGGCCTCTCAGTACAGAAGCTCATTGTTTTCAGCAAAGACAAAGAGGCCTGATTTCATAATGAGGAGAAAAGGTTGAAGCATCAATAATTGTTTTTGGAGAGGATGGAGGTTTGATGGTGCTCTGGTTCACAGAAATAAACATTGTTTAACTGAGCAGAGATTCATTTTAATGGTGCAGCAGAGCTCTGCCTGATTTAAAATCTGGATTAACTCATTTTAAACCTAGTTTTAATGAACTAGATCAAGCCATAATCTCTGTCTTCACCTCTCTCAGTGTCAGTGAATGTGGGTGATGTTGGAGAGACTCCAGAGAACAGTGGACCTTCTTCCTCTCAGAGTGAAGGTAAAGCTGCTGTATTCTCTGGTATGTACGGAAGCCCTGAAAGACAAAGTTTAGTTTTTAGTTTGGAAAAGTAAAAAGTAAGTAAGACTGACTGCATTATAACTGAGTGAAAGCAGAGACAGGAGTACTTGATGATCTTTAGTTGAAGCAGTATCAGAGTATCTGCAGCTCTGAAAGACATTGAATACAAAGCATTGATTCAGTTTCTTCAAAAAGACCCTAGAAGCTATTTAAAAGTTTTAAAATCCATCTGACAAGGTCTAGAATATTTTTTTCTTGGCTACCGTTGACTGTAACATCAGTTATAATATTTTGTGTGTGGCTGTGAGCTGTCAGGAAGACTAAAAACTACAGTGGGACTGTTGTGATAGTGGATTGAGCTGAAGGAGGCAGTTTAATCCTTTTTATATAGAATTTCAGTCAAACCATCAGATCTGCACCAAACTCCGTCTCTACTGCAGCTACAGCAACCAGGTTGTAGGAGGTCATTTGTAATTTTTTATTGGCTGCTCTTCTTAAAGAGGGCGGGTCTTATGTAGTATGAGAAGGCCAGAGGTTAGACAGCAGAGATGGAGTCGAGTGAAGAGGAAGAAGAGATCAGAGAGCAACTCTTTTCATGGAGGCCATGATGGACACTGAATAATAACCATTATTTCTGAAGCATTTCTGTTAGCTTGTGTCTGTTTGTCAAACTGAATGAACTATAGCTGACTTCAGCTCAGTTCATGGTTTTCAACTGAGATGTGGAGTTGCCCCAACCATGAAGTCAAAGTGGTTGATAACTGTGAAGACAGAGTGGAGTGACAGTGGAAAGCTAGTTGAGCTCACCTGTGGTTCAGATAAGGCCTGCATCCTTGTTTTGTTGGCTGGAAACCAAAGAAACCAGATAAATTATGGTCTGTATGGAGCCACCAGGCTCAGCTTTGTTTTTTCTTTATTGGAAGTAGTTTAAATGATATTGGTGTTTAAACATCATCAAGTGATTCTGACAAAACAAGAAAGAGTGAAAGAAGTTAAAGTTAAATATGAACAGTACTGAACAGTCAAACACAATAAACATCATTTTTAGACCAATTTCTTGTAACCAACAGGGCGACAGGCCTTCAAATCAAGCAGTACTTATAACAACTGTCTCAGTCATTTAACATTGCTACTCTTTGATGTGGATGGATGGATGGATGTCTTCTTGTCTGCAAGCCTTCATTTTTTTTTACAAAAAACTCATTTAGATTTCAGTAAATGTGATTGTGTTACTTGATTTAAAAAAAAAAATTGTTACATGCTCGTTGCTGCTAAAAGTAGTGGAATTACAGTAATGTATTACTTTGTAGCGCGTTACTCCCAACACTGGTGATCACCAGTCCAGAGCTGTGATTGTACTGACCAGCTCCCTGTCGGATAGATTTATATGTTGCTGGGGTACATGAGAGAATGATGTGGTCAAATATTAATGTTAAGACAGCTTACTGTAACACAACTACGGATATCATACTGCTACAATAGTTTCCATGGACATTTTTCTCCAACTGTACATTTAAAATCCTGTATTTCAGTAGTTTTTTGTTTCTATTTGTCACTCAGATGAGATTGTTCCAGTACCAAATCCACAACCCATCTCATATTACCAGAAAATGCTTCAGTCAAACCTCGAGGATCGGTTTAATTGTGCAAAAGAGGGGTGGGCACAGAGGAAAGATGAGCAACCTCTGGTTGATATCTACACAGAGCTGTACGTTACAGCTGGGGGTGACGTAAACATCAACAAACAGCATGAGGTCATTCAGATGGAGGTGAAGCCAACAACAGAGGAATCAATTCAACCCTGTGACATGTTCAAACCCCCCTCTGCTAAAGGAAGATCCATAAGAACAGTGCTGACCAATGGAATCGCAGGAATTGGCAAAACATTTCTTGTCCAGAAGTTTCTGTTGGACTGGACTAATAAAGAACACAATCAAGATGTGCATCTCATATTCCACTTTACCTTCCGCCAACTGAACTTATGGAAGGGAGAAAAGTTGAGTCTGACCGAGCTGATCCATAAATCTATCAGAGAGACCAGAGGCATCAAGAAAGAGGCTCTTAATCACATCTTTACGACTCTGCAGTCACCAGGAATCACCAACTATAACAAAAGTAAATTCAAACTGGTGTTTGTTTTGGATGGACTGGATGAGAGCCGCCTTCAACTGAACTGCTCGACCAATAAAAACAAAGGAAATGACTTTGATGTAACACAGTCCACCTCAGTGGATGTGCTGATGTCAAACCTCATCAACAGAAACCTACTTCCCTCTGCTCGCCTCTGGATAACCACACGACCAGCAGCAGCCAATCAGATTCATTCTGATTTTGTTGACGTGGTGACAGAAGTCAGAGGGTTCACTGACCCACAGAAGGAGGAGTACTTCAGGAAGAGATTCAGACATGAGGAGGAGCAGGCCAGCAGAATCATCTCCCACATCAAGACATCACGAAGCCTCCACATCATGTGCCACATCCCAGTCTTCTGCTGGATCACTGCTACAGTTCTGGAGGATGTGTTGAAGACCAGAGAGGGAGGAGAGCTGCCCAAGACCCTGACTGAGATGTATGTAGAGTTCCTGACTTTTCAGAATCATCAGACAAATGAGAAGTTTGACCAAAACACGTGCATTCAGTACATTAAGACATTAGCAAAACTGGCTTTCCACCAGCTGGAAAAGGGAAACCTGATCTTCTATGAAAGAGATCTGAAAGAGAGTGGCATTGATGTCAGAGGAGCCTCAGTGTTCTCAGGAGTGTTCACAGAGATCTTTAAAGAGAAACGTCGAAGGAAGAATGATGAAGTCAAGATGTTTAGCTTCGTCCATCTCAGTGTTCAGGAGTTTTTGGCAGCTTTGTATGTAGAGATGTCACTCATTAACAAAAACAAGAATGTGATGTCAGAGCTACCTCAAACTATCGGTGAACATGTGAGAATGTTTTTCAGGAAAAAGTCTGTGACAAAGGTCCACAGGTTTGCTATTGACAAGGCCTTACAGAGTCCAAACGGGCACCTGGACTTGTTCCTCCGCTTCCTTCTGGGTCTTTCACTGCAGACCAATCAGACTCTCCCTCAAGGCCTCCTGAAGAAGAAGAGAAGCTTACAGACCAATCAGGAAACCATTGAGTACATCAAAAAGAAGATCAGTGAGAATCTGTCTCCAGAGAGAAGCATCAATCTGTTCCACTGTCTGAATGAACTGAATGATGGTTCTCTAGTGGAGGAGATCCAACAGTACCTGAGATCAGGAAGTCTCTCCACAGATAAACTGTCTCCTGCTCAGTGGTCAGCTCTGGTCTTCATCTTACTGTCATCAGAAGAAGATCTGGACGTGTTTGACCTAAAGAAATACTCTGCTTCAGAGGAGGCTCTTCTGAGGCTGCTGCCAGTGGTCAAAGCCTCCAACAAAGCTCTGTAAGTGAACAGATAACTGCAGATACAAACTACTGTATATCACCTGTGTAGGATCAAGTAATGAAAGTCTTTGATTTTAATTAGTTGATCGTTGTTTGTTGATTGTTGATATTTGAACAAATAGCGAAACAAATTCACTGATGCACATTGCCAAGACAATGCTACTGACAACTGGGCTAGCTTGCATAGAGTTGGATTGTCGTAGCTGAACAAAACAAAACATTGTTTTGCAAAACTGGAGTGACTGCAGACTCGTAATTTTGTATATTTTTCCGGTTGTAATGATTTAAATCAATGGTCGTGAGCCTTCCGATTTCAAAATCGAAAGCTGTATTAACAAAAAGAAGTCCGTTCAATTTATCAATTGAGATTGTCTGATTGTTATAAATATAAGTCATTTTCTGTCAGCCCCAGTGGGGGGACAACACCACACTGTTTGTTTCGAGCCCTACAGCATGAGTGCTAACAGAGGAAACAGTTGACAGAGCTAAAATCTCACAGTGGAGATAAACACACATATCAGTACTGAGAGTTCAGAGGAACATTAAGTGGTCGACACTGAACTGCAGTTTAATGTGCCAACACAAAACGTTTTCAGAAATTAAATGTACTTAAGTATTTTAGCTGATTACTGTTTGGAGGTAAAAGTACCTTCAGTTTGGAGCTACAGACAATTTACATCAGTGGACATTTTATCGATCTTCTGACAGAGATGAAAGTAACCTGGTACAGGCGGTGACCAGGTGGTGGAGCAGTAGCTTCAGAACACAAAGTGAGAATGAGACAGACTTTTTCCAAAATTCTCTTTTAACAGTGTTTAGATAACTTCTCATTTTGTTTTAAATCTATTTTTGTCATTTAATCGATGTAAGATAAATGTAATTATTCATTTCCTCTGCATTTTAATGATGTTATCATTATGGCACTAATAACTAACAACTATAGATGACAATAAGGTAAAGAAACCTTTTGATCAGTGATTGTATCGGTCAATACTGCTTCTCGCCATCGATGATGTGCCCCAAAAATCCTGATTTAGCTTAGTTTACTATTGTTGACATAATGGCAGCTTTAACTTCTGGAGACAGTTGAGAGAGTGTTGTGTGTTGTTACTGCTGCTATTTCAGTATGAGAATTATCTCTTCAGTTGCAGATACATTCATTTTCTCCAATACACACTTTCAATATCTTGGAAACTAAAAGATACAGAGATGATGTCCATAGACAAATAATTTAACCTGCCTGACACACAAAACACAAACATGACATGGACAGCAAGTTGAACATGAGGACATAATCACTGAAATTTAATCTAATGTGAAATGCTAGAATGAAAAAGACTAACTGTCTAAGCATCTACTGATCACCTGAGACTCTCGATTATTCGAATCATCAACAGAATAACAGTTTCTACAGAAATGTGATGTCTTTTGTATGGTGGATGACAGAAACAGTGTCACTAACTGTCTTTCAGGCTGAGTGGCTGTAATCTGTCAAAGAGAGCCTGCAAAGCTCTGTCCTCAGTTCTCAGCTCCCAGTCCTCTAGTCTGAGAGAGATGGACCTGAATAATAACAACCTGCAGGATTCAGGAGTGAAGCTGCTGTCAGATGGACTGAAGAGTCCACACTGTAAGATGAATACTCTCAGGTCAGGATTAAAAAAGACGTGTACAGAGTGAACAATAGCTGTTCCTTTAAGTTGTCATTGTTCTCCTGTCATTTTACCAGTTTTCTTTTCAGACACTGCTCTGAAATTGAGTGTATCAAAATACACTGTAAGTTAAATCAAACAGAGAGAAAAGTCTTTACATGTTTTCTCTACTTTTTTTCAGGCTTAGTTGCTGTAATCTGTCAGAGAGAAGCTGTGAAGCTCTGTCCTCAGTTCTCAGTTCCCAGTCCCCTGGTCTGAAAGAGTTGGACCTGAATAATAACAACCTGCAGGATTCAGGAGTGGAGCCGCTGTCTGTTGCACTGAAGAGTCCACACTGTAAAATGGAGACTCTCAGGTCAGGATTAAAAAATACATGTACAGAGAGAACAATTACTGTTCCTTTATGTTGTCATTGTTCTCCTGTCATTTTACTAATTCTCTTTCCAGACACTACTCTGAAACTGAGTTTAACAAAATACAACTGTAAGTTAAATCAAACAGAGAGAAAAGTCTTCACATGTGTCACTTGGCTTCTTTTTTTAAGGCTGAGTGGCTGTTATCTGTCAGAGAGAAGCTGTGAAGCTCTGTCCTCAGTTCTCAGCTCCCAGTCATCTAGTCTGAGAGAGCTGGACCTGAATAACAACGACCTGCAGGATTCAGGAGTGAAGTTGCTGTCTGTTGGACTGAAGAGTCCACACTGTAAACTGGATACTCTCAGGTCTGACTTCAGTTTCTGTTAAATGACTACTCAAATGTTGTTTGGCATTTGGTTGAAATTTGCCTGATATACTGTATAATAAACATTTGTAGGTGTTTTGGACATTGTGTGTTATTCTCAAAATCTATACAATAATTTATTTTAATGTACAGTTATTTTTCATCAATTGCACAAAAAATGTTTTATCAAATTACTTTTTTTGCCCCTCAGCTCTGTGAATTGTCGAATCTTACAGATTGCAACTTTACCATTTGTAATGTGGTTACAGAGCTTTTCCAGTGCAGCTGACTATATTTAATTTTTTTTTCACATTCCCTCAGTGGGCTTTACAATCTGTATCTCTGTCGTTTGACCCTCGACTGTGAGGCAAACTTCCCATATTGATAAAAATAACTTTTAACAAGGAATAAAACATCAGGAAGAGGGGGGTCCTTCTCCCAGGACAGACACACAGGGGGTAGATGTTGCATGTACAGAAAAACAAAATCACACTTCATAGATATAATTCCCAGAATGTCTGTCTCTACACATTGATAAATATATTTCATGTGTGTGTGTGTGTGTGTGTGTGTGTGTGTTTGTGTGTGTGCGTGCATGCGTTTGTGCGTGCGTGTCTCCAGGCTGTCAGGCTGTCAGATCACAGCGAAAGGCTGTACTTGTCTAGCCTCAGCTCTGAGTTCCAACCCCTCCCATCTGAGAGAGCTGGACCTGAGCTACAATCATCCAGGGGACTCAGGAGTGAAGCTGCTGTCGGCTGGACTCGAGGATCCAGACTGGAGACTAGACACTCTCAGGTATGAACAGACAACAAGAGCTCTTATCATTTATAATGACTTAACATGCAGAAATTAACATTCCAACCTACTCAAATACAATGTGCATGAGGTAATGAGAAGATGTGAAAGAGGAGACAGTGGAGACAATAGTAATACTGTGGGCGGCAATAGCTCAGTCTGTAGGGACTTGGCTTGGGGACTTGAAGGTTGCCGGTTGAAGTCCCACCCGGATCAAGAAAGGAATGACATGGACTGGCAGTTGGAGAGTGCTGGTTCACATCCTGGGCATTGCCGAGGTCCCCCTGAGCAAGGCACCGACCCCTAACACTGCTCATTGGGTGCTGTGGCATGTGTGGCTGCCCCTTCGCTCATCTCCTCTACACTGCATGTGTGTGTTTGTGTGTGCGCACCTGTGTGTAATGTGAGTGGAAAAAAGAATTTCCCAATTTGGGATTAAAAAAAGTATATATAAAAAAATTATTTAAAATGATATAATGATGAGAATTTATTTTAGATTGACTATTTATCAGGGAAGAGAGCTGGATAATGTTGCTGAACTGACAATTGTGAAACATGGAATCAAAGAGATAATGTCCTTAGTTAGAGGACCTTGAAGGATCATTCTGACTCTGTTTCTTCCTCCAGGGTGGAACATGGTGGAGAGCAGAGGCTGAAACCTGGTCTGAGGAAGTGTAAGTGTGTGTTCACTTTGAATGATGAAAACAAGGCAGCACATGTTAAAGTAGTTTAAATCTAAAGCTTGTGTATCTGCATTCAACTGTCAGTTTGAAAGAAGATCCAAAAAGATGAGTCATTGTGAAGTTTTGATCTAATTAACAGTTGGTCTGTTAATTAAGCAACAAATAAACCACCAGCTGTGTTAGATGATAAACTGCTGCTGTATTGTGTCTTGTTCTCTCCATCAGATGTCTGTGAACTCAAAGTGGACACAAACACAGTAAACAGAGAGCTCAAACCGTCTGACAACAACAGGAAGGTGACACATGTAGAAGAGAAACAGCCATATCCTGATCATCCAGAGAGGTTTGAGGACTGCTGTCAGCTGCTGTGTAGAAATGATCTGACTGGTCGTTGTTACTGGGAGGTCGAGTGCAGAGGAGAGGTTCATGTATCAGTAAGTTACAGAGGAATCAGCAGGAGAGGAGTCAGTAATGACTGTTGGTTTGGACTGAATAACCAGTCCTGGAGTCTGAACTGCTCTGATGATGGTCGTTACTCTGTCTGTCACAATAAGAGAGAAAAAGCCCTCTCCTCCTCCTCCTCCTCCTCCTCCTCCTCCTCTGGCTCTAACAGAGTAGCAGTGTATGTGGACTGTCCTGCTGGCACTCTGTCCTTCTACAGAGTCTCTGACTCACTGATCCACCTCCACACCTTCAACACCACATTCACTCAACCTCTTTGTCCTGGGTTTGGGTTCTGGCCTGGTTCCTCAGTGTCTCTGTAGAAGGGACACACACACACACACACACACACACACACACAGTCACACACACACAGACACACACACACACTAGCCGTTTTTAGACAGAACACCAAGCCGCCAATTTGCCCGTCCTTTTGGCGGCTCGGTCCGCGGTTGTAGACAGAGGGCGGCAAATTGGGGGTCTGTTGTGGTCCGCTGATTTTCCGCCTCTGAGGGTACACTTATTTCCGCCTCGACTGCTATCTAAATAGGAGGCGGAAATGTGCCGGTCTCTGCGTGAGGTGGGCGGAGGTGTCAATGACCTGCACTGTTGTGCGACCCACAGCCGGGGAGTTTAAAAACCAGCTGATCACAGCAGTCGGTCCTTCATTTCACCCGCGGACATTAAGATGAACAACTGGACAGCCGCTGAGATCCAGGAGATGCTAGCGTCTCCTCTGTCTCTGTAGCTGTTTTGTTGTGTTAGCTTGATGTTGTGTCGGAAAGCTAAGGACGGTCGCTACTTTCAAATTAAAAGCCTCCCGCTAAGAACCCAGTTCTAAACTCCAATGGGGTGCAATGTAAAGCTCTTATTTTGAAGACAAATTCGCTGTCATTTGTAAACAGCACAACTTCAAGATTCACGTCACGTCACATGCTTATGCCTACCTCAGAGGCTGCTTTTGGAAAAGGAGGAATATTACGCCTCCGTTTTAGAAAGACAGGCCGGCACATTGCCGCCCTTACCTTGGAGCAAATGTGCCGCCTTTTCTATCTAAAAAGGGCTACTCACACACACACACACACACACACACACACACACACAGTCACACACACATACACACATACACACACACACTCTCTAATGACAGTAACAGAAATGGTTTAGTTGCTTTGTCTCTTCTTGGTTAATGTGCTGCACATCAGTGGTTTTGAACGTTTAAATTTCAGTTTTCTGAACTTTGTGTTCTGATTGTTTTCTCACAACAATCAGCTTATATATACAATACAGTTTTTTCCAGTTGCTAACACACTAAAATGACATGCATAGCACAAATAACCTTTGTGCTAGTACACTAACCCTAACCCTAAACTGGCACACAGAGAGCAAAACCTCATCACAAGTCTCCAAAACTTTAAACACATTTTCTGCTTTACACACATTTTGCAATTCAAAAAGGCACATTTTAAATGCACTGAACACGGTTCTCTGCATAAGACACAACAATCTGACATCAAGTCACTTGTTTGCTAATTCAAAACACTACCATTTAAAATGACACTACATGTGCCACATGGCCAAACAATTGTTACCGTATTTGTTAGCACTTCAATCAGGAAGTAAGCCCTAAATGACCACAGGTGAGCATCTTTTTTTTCCAACAACAATGGAAGATGTTGCAGAGAGAGGAAGAGGGAGAGTGAAAATGAGAGGGGAAGGAAGAGTGAGAGGTAGAGCTTGTAGAGGAGCTCATGGCCAAAGAAGACAACAACTTTCAAATGAAATCAGAGCAACCTTTGTTGAGCTGACACTGAGAGAGGCTGAACAGAGAGTGCAGCCTCTCACATTGTCGGATTTTCTTTTCTCAGCTTACTGTTTTGTAAGCATATTTTTGTTCACTGTAATGTAAATATATCTGCTGTGCATATGTTGCACTGACTTGTTTGGTGAATAGATATTTTAATAGCATGTGTGTGTATCTGCAAATATTTCTGTGCATATGAACAATCTTAAGAATTCTCTACAGTTTGAACTATGTTAGTATTATGGCAAAGTATACTAAAGATGAGGGTGATTTTCATGATGCCCAACAGTGTGTAGCTTGTTAGACGAACATCTGTAACATGAATGAAGTGTGAGACATCTGGTGCAAAAGTTTGATTTTGGTTGCAGTGCTTCATTTTGCAGGATATATGAGAGATTTTGCAGTTTGGGTGTGCGTTTTGTGAATTGTGTTAGTATTTTGATAAAACCAGCCTAGTTTGCAAAATTGTGTTTTAGCAACTGGAAAAAACTGGAAAATCAGGCTGCACACACACATGCATATAGATAATCATAATGATGATCTTTTTCTGGCAGGTTTTATTTTGTTGATGTGTCACTCATCATTGAAGTTTGTCATTTGTCTGATTTGAGTTATTATCTGTAAATATGTGTATATGAGTGGATAGAGCTGCTGCTACGTGCACAAAATCTCCCTGTAGAGTCCAAGAGCCAAAGACTTTCTGTCAACACTTCATCATCTCACATCATCTGTCAGAATAAACATGTGACTTTCTCATTCTCGTGTCTCTCCTGATTGAAATAACGTCTTTTCACATCACTTTACATTACAGACATCACAGCAGACGAGCTGTATGGAGACATCTGATGTTTCTCTGGTTGTTTCTCTGTTTTAAATCAAGTCTCCAGCTGCTTCAGTTGTTCAGCAGAATGCTGCAACTCTGTTTTACTGTGAAGCTCCAGAACTGTTCTGTGGACCACCACACTTCACCTGACTTTATATCATCAGGAGGAGGAGAGGAGGACTTTATATCATCAGGAGGAGGAGAGGATGACTTTATATCATCAGGAGGAGGAGAGGATGACTTTATATCATCAGGAGGAGGAGAGGACTTTATATCATCAGGAGGAGGAGAGGAGGACTTTATATCATCGGGAGGAGGAGAGGAGGACTTTATATCATCAGGAGGAGGAGAGGAGGACTTTATATCATCAGGAGGAGGAGAGGAGGACTTTATATCATCAGGAGGAGGAGAGGAGGACTTTATATCATCAGGAGGAGGAGAGGAGGACTTTATATCATCAGGAGGAGGAGAGGAGGACTTTATATCATCAGGAGGAGGAGAGGAGGACTTTATATCATCAGGAGGAGGAGAGGAGGACTTTATATCCTCAGGAGGAGGAGAGGATGACTTTATATAATCAGAGGAGGAGAGGAGGACTTTATATCATCAGGAGGAGGAGAGGATGACTTTATATCATCAGGAGGAGGAGAGGAGGACTTTATATCATCAGGAGGAGGAGAGGAGGACTTTATATAATCAGGAGGAGAGGAGGACTTTATATCATCAGAGGAGGAGAGGAGGACTTTATATCATCAGGAGGAGGAGAGGAGGACTTTATATCATCAGGAGGAGGAGAGGAGGACTTTATATCATCAGGAGGAGGAGAGGAGGACTTTATATCATCAGGAGGAGAGGAGGACTTTATATCATCAGGAGGAGGAGAGGAGGACTTTATATCATCAGGAGGAGAGGAGGACTTTATATCATCAGGAGGAGGAGAGGAGGACTTATATCATCAGGAGGAGGAGAGGAGGACTTTATATCATCAGGAGGAGGAGAGGAGGACTTTATATCATCAGGAGGAGGAGAGGAGGACTTTATATCATCAGGAGGAGGAGAGGAGGACTTTATATCATCAGGAGGAGAGAGGGAGGACTTTATATCATCAGGAGGAGGAGAGGAGGACTTTATATCATCAGGAGGAGAGGAGGAGGACTTTATATCATCAGGAGGAGGAGAGGAGGACTTTATATCATCAGGAGGAGGAGAGGAGGACTTTATATCATCAGGAGGAGAGAGGACTTTATATCATCAGGAGGAGGAGAGGAGGACTTTATATCATCAGGAGGGAGAGGAGGACTTTATATCATCAGGAGGAGGAGAGGAGGACTTTATATCATCAGGAGGAGGAGAGGAGGACTTATATCATCAGGAGGAGGAGAGGAGGACTTTATATCATCAGGAGGAGGAGAGGAGGACTTTATATCATCAGGAGGAGGAGAGGAGGACTTTATATCATCAGGAGGAGGAGAGGAGGACTTTATATCATCAGGAGGAGGAGAGGAGGACTTTATATCATCAGGAGGAGGAGAGGAGGACTTTATATCATCAGGAGGGAGAGGAGGACTTTATATCATCAGGGAGGAGAGGAGGACTTTATATCATCAGGAGGAGAGGAGGACTTTATATCATCAGGAGGAGAGGAGGACTTTATATCATCTGGAAGAGGAGAGGAGGACTTTATATCATCGGAGAGGAGAGGAGGACTTTATATCATCAGGAGGAGGAGAGGAGGACTTTATATCATCAGGAGGAGGAGAGGAGGACTTTATATCATCAGGAGGAGGAGAGGAGGACTTTATATCATCAGGAGGAGGAGAGGAGGACTGTATATCCTCAGGAGGAGGAGAGGAGGACTTTATATCATCAGGAGGAGGAGAGGAGGACTTTATATCCTCAGGAGGAGGAGAGGAGGACTTTATATCATCAGGAGGAGGAGAGGAGGGCTTTATATCATCAGGAGGAGAGGAGGAGTTTATATCATCAGGAGGAGAGGAGGACTTTATATCATCAGGAGGAGGAGAGGAGGACTTTATATCATCAGGAGGAGGAAAGGAGGACTTTATATCATCAGGAGGAGAGGATGACTTTATATCATCAGGAGGAGAGGATGACTTTATATCATCAGGAGGAGGAGAGGAGGACTTTATATCATCAGGAGGAGAGGAGGAGGACTTTATATCATCAGGAGGAGGAGAGGAGGACTTTATATCATCAGGAGGAGAGGAGGACTTTATATCATCAGGAGGAGGAGAGGAGGACTTTATATCATCAGGAGGAGGAGAGGAGGACTTTATATCATCAGGAGGAGGAGAGGAGGACTTTATATCATCAGGAGGAGGAGAGGAGGACTTTATATCATCAGGAGGAGGAGAGGAGGACTTTATATCATCAGGAGGAGGAGAGGAGGACTTTATATCATCAGGAGGAGAGGAGGACTTTATATCATCAGGAGGAGAGGAGGACTTTATATCATCAGGAGGAGGAGAGGATGACTTTATATCATCAGGAGGAGGAGAGGAGGACTTTATATCATCAGGAGGAGGAGAGGAGGACTTTATATCATCAGGAGGAGGAGAGGAGGACTTTATATCATCAGGAGGAGGAGAGGAGGACTTTATATCATCAGGAGGAGAGGAGGACTTTATATCATCAGGAGGAGGAGAGGAGGACTTTATATCATCAGGAGGAGAGGAGGACTTTATATCATCAGGAGGAGGAGAGGAGGACTTTATATCATCAGGAGGAGGAGAGGAGGACTTTATATCATCAGGAGGAGGAGAGGAGGACTTTATATCATCAGGAGGAGAGGAGGACTTTATATCATCAGGAGGAGGAGAGGAGGACTTTATATCATCAGGAGGAGGAGAGGAGGACTTTATATCATCAGGAGGAGGAGAGGAGGACTTTATATCATCAGGAGGAGGAGAGGAGGACTTTATATCATCAGGAGGAGAGGATGACTTTATATCATCAGGAGGAGAGGATGACTTTATATCATCAGGAGGAGGAGAGGAGGACTTTATATCATCAGGAGGAGAGGAGGAGGACTTTATATCATCAGGAGGAGGAGAGGACTTTATATCATCAGGAGGAGGAGAGGAGGACTTTATATCATCAGGAGGAGGAGAGGAGGACTTTATATCATCAGGAGGAGAGGAGGACTTTATATCATCAGGAGGAGGAGAGGAGGACTTTATATCATCAGGAGGAGGAGAGGAGGACTTTATATCATCAGGAGGAGGAGAGGAGGACTTTATATCATCAGGAGGAGAGGAGGACTTTATATCATCAGGAGGAGGAGAGGAGGACTTTATATCATCAGGAGGAGAGGAGGACTTTATATCATCAGGAGGAGGAGAGGAGGACTTTATATCATCAGGAGGAGGAGAGGAGGACTTTATATCATCAGGAGGAGGAGAGGATGACTTTATATCATCAGGAGGAGAGGATGACTTTATATCATCAGGAGGAGAGGATGACTTTATATCATCAGGAGGAGGAGAGGAGGACTTTATATCATCAGGAGGAGAGGAGGAGGACTTTATATCATCAGGAGGAGGAGAGGACTTTATATCATCAGGAGGAGGAGAGGAGGACTTTATATCATCAGGAGGAGAGGAGGACTTTATATCATCAGGAGGAGGAGAGGAGGACTTTATATCATCAGGAGGAGGAGAGGATGACTTTATATCATCAGGAGGAGGAGAGGAGGACTTTATATCATCAGGAGAGGAGAGGAGGACTTTATATCATCAGGAGGAGGAGAGGAGGACTTTATATCATCAGGAGGAGGAGAGGAGGATTTTATATCATCAGGAGGAGGAGAGGAGGACTTTATATCATCAGGAGGAGGAGAGGAGGACTTTATATCATCAGGAGGAGAGGAGGACTTTATATCATCAGGAGGAGAGGAGGACTTTATATCATCAGGAGGAGAGGAGGACTTTATATCATCAGGAGGAGAGGAGGACTTTATATCATCAGGAGGAGAGGAGGACTTTATATCATCAGGAGGAGGAGAGGAGGACTTTATATCATCTGGAAGAGGAGAGGAGGACTTTATATCATCAGGAGGAGGAGAGGAGGACTTTATATCATCAGGAGGAGGAGAGGAGGACTTTATATCATCAGGAGGAGGAGAGGAGGACTTTATATCATCAGGAGGAGGAGAGGAGGACTTATATCATCAGGAGGAGGAGAGGAGGACTTTATATCATCAGGAGGAGGAGAGGAGGACTTTATATCCTCAGGAGGAGGAGAGGAGGACTTTATATCATCAGGAGGAGGAGAGGAGGGCTTTATATCATCAGGAGGAGAGGAGGACTTTATATCATCAGGAGGAGGAGAGGAGGACTTTATATCATCAGGGAGGAGAGGAGGACTTTATATCATCAGGAGGAGGAGAGGAGGACTTTATATCATCAGGAGGAGGAGAGGAGGACTTTATATCATCAGGAGGAGGAGAGGAGGACTTTATATCCTCAGGAGGAGGAGAGGAGGACTTTATATCATCAGGAGGAGGAGAGGAGGACTTTATATCATCAGGAGGAGGAGAGGAGGACTTTATATCATCAGGAGGAGGAGAGGAGGACTTTATATCATCAGGAGGAGGAGGAGGACTTTATATCATCAGGAGGAGAGGAGGACTTTATATCATCAGGAGGAGGAGAGGACTTTATATCATCAGGAGGAGGAGAGGAGGACTTTATATCATCAGGAGGAGAGGAGGACTTATATCATCAGGAGGAGGAGAGGATGACTTTATATCATCAGGAGGAGGAGAGGAGGACTTTATATCATCAGGAGGAGGAGAGGAGGACTTTATATCATCAGGAGGAGGAGAGGAGGACTTTATATCATCAGGAGGAGGAGAGGAGGACTTTATATCATCAGGAGGAGGAGAGGAGGACTTTATATCATCAGGAGGAGGAGAGGATGACTTTATATCATCAGGAGGAGGAGAGGAGGACTTTATATCATCAGGAGGAGGAGAGGAGGACTTTATATCATCTGGAGGAGGAGAGGAGGACTTTATATCATCAGGAGGAGGAGAGGAGGACTTTATATCATCAGGAGGAGAGGAGGACTTTATATCATCAGGAGGAGAGGAGGAACTTATATCATCAGGAGGAGGAGAGGAGGACTTTATATCATCAGGAGGAGGAGAGGAGGACTTTATATCATCAGAGGAGGAGAGGAGGACTTTATATCATCAGGAGGAGGAGAGGAGGACTTTATATCATCAGGAGGAGGAGAGGAGGACTTATATCATCAGGAGGAGGAGAGGAGGACTTTATATCATCAGGAGGAGGAGAGGATGGACTTTATATCATCAGGAGGAGGAGAGGAGGACTTTATATCATCAGGAGGAGGAGAGGAGGACTTTATATCATCAGGAGGGGAGAGGAGGACTTTATATCATCAGGAGGAGGAGGAGGACTTTATATCATCAGGAGGAGAGGAGGACTTTATTCATCAGGAGGAGAGGAGGACTTTATATCTATCAGGAGGAGAGAGGAGGACTTTATATCATCAGGAGGAGGGAGGAGGACTTTATATCATCAGGAGGAGGAAGAGGAGGACTTTATATCATCAGGAGGAGAGGAGGAGGACTTTATATCATCAGGAGGAGGAGAGGGACTTTATATCATCAGGAGGAGGAGAGGAGGACTTTATATCATCAGGAGGAGGAGAGGAGGACTTTATATCATCAGGAGGAGGAGAGGAGGACTTATATCATCAGGAGGAGAGGAGGACTTTATATCATCAGGAGGAGGAGAGGAGGACTTTATATCATCAGGAGGAGGAGAGGAGGACTTTATATCATCAGGAGGAGGAGGAGGACTTTATATCATCAGGAGGAGGAGAGGAGGACTTTATATCATCAGGAGGAGGAGAGGAGGACTTTATATCATCAGGAGGAGAGAGGAGGACTTTATATCATCAGGAGGAGGAGAGGAGGACCTTTATATCATCAGGAGGAGGAGAGGAGGACTTATATCATCAGGAGGAGGAGAGGAGGACTTATATCATCAGGAGGAGGAGAGGAGACTTTATATCATCAGGAGGAGAGGAGGACTTTATATCATCAGGAGGAGGAGAGGAGGACTTTATATCATCAGGGAGGAGAGGAGGACTTTATATCATCAGGAGGAGAGGAGGACTTTATATCATCAGGAGGAGGAGAGGAGGACTTTATATCATCAGGAGGAGGAGAGGAGGACTTTATATCATCAGGAGGAGGAGAGGAGGACTTTATATCATCAGGAGGAGGAGAGGAGGACTTTATATCATCAGGAGGAGGAGAGGAGGACTGTATATCATCAGGAGGAGGAGAGGAGGACTTTATATCATCAGGAGGAGGAGAGGAGGACTTTATATCATCAGGAGGAGAGGAGGACTTTATATCATCAGGAGGAGGAGAGGAGGACTTTATATCATCAGGAGGAGGATAGGAGGACTTTATATCATCAGGAGGAGGAGAGGAGGACTTTATATCATCAGGAGGAGGAGAGGAGGACTTTATATCATCGGGAGGAGGAGAGGAGGACTTTATATCATCGGGAGGAGGAGAGGAGGACTTTATATCATCAGGAGGAGAGGAGGACTTTATATCATCAGGAGGAGGAGAGGAGGACTTTATATCATCAGGAGGAGGAGAGGCGGACTTTATATCATCAGGAGGAGAGGAGGACTTTATATCATCAGGAGGAGGAGAGGAGGACTTTATATCATCAGGAGGAGGAGAGGAGGACTTTATATCATCAGGAGGAGGAGAGGAGGACTTTATATCATCAGGAGGAGGAGGAGAGGAGGACTTTATATCATCAGGAGGAGGAGAGGAGGACTTTATATCATCAGGAGGAGGAGAGGAGGACTTTATATAATCAGGAGGAGGAGAGGATGACTTTATATCATCTGGAAGAGGAGAGGAGGACTTTATATCATCAGGAGGAGGAGAGGATGACTTTATATCATCAGGAGGAGAGGAGGACTTTATATCATCAGGAGGAGGAGAGGAGGACTTTATATTGTTGCTCCTTTTACATTAAAACAGGGTTAAAAGCAAAAAGACGAGGGCAGCTGTCACCACACATCACCTGACAAACATTTTGTCATTGAAAGTTGAATATTTTCACTTTGCCTGAATACGTGGATTTAGTGTTTGCAAACACAAATTTGTGACTACTTGCAGCTTTACATTGAGTTTTTTTTTTTAAATCTCGATGTGTGAAACATTGACTTTGCTCTCTGAGGAAACAAAATATGGTTACTGTACAATTATTTTCATGCGTCTGAGCTGGAAACAGTCGTGGCCCCATGTGTCATGTTTGAGGGTTTTCCGTCCGTCTGTTCCGTTCTTGTAAACACAAGTTCTCAAAAAAAACTTGAGGGAATTTCTACAGATTTGGATGAACTGATTAGAATTTGGTGCTCAAAGGTCACTGTGAACTCACAACATTTAGTTAGATGATAATCAGGACAACAAGGAAAAATGATGACGGTATATCATTTTAAATCACAAAGGTCAAAGGTCAACTTCACTGTGACATCATAATATTCTGCAGTTCAGGAGCAGCAAGCTAATTGGTGGAGACCAGAGGCTCTGCAGCCTGCAGACAACGCTCAGGGGAAACAGGATTATACGTTGGCAGCCACACTGGAGCACAACTGATGGGTTCATGTTCACGATACAGCAGAAAACTAAACCGATGGTCAAATAAAACATTGAGACGACTGAAGGGCCAAATACTACAGTTTGTCCTGAAGGAGGCGCCAGAGAAGAAGTGGTCCATTACAGGACGGGAAGCTGCTCATCCACCGGCTCAGTCTGGACACTCAGGCTGTGTCTTTCCTCATCGAGCAGGAAGATGTTGTTACTCCTGCAGATTTATAAACATGTGTTCTCCTTGTAGCTGCATGAACCTGCTCCACCTCCCACAGTAAGACAACACCTGTCACTCAGGATGACTGACTTACATGTTTTGGGTGAACTGTCCCTTTAGTTTCATATGGTAGAAGTCAATTAGAAGTTTTGTCAAAATACTCAAAAAGTAAAAAAAATACTTGCTGTTCCACTGCTACCTGGGCTCAGTGACCGGGGAGAACAATGCCTCTTCCTGTTTCTGTTGCACAGAGACAGTCAGATTTTCTTTGTGCTGTAATTCAACCTTTACTTCTCCCTGCTGGTGTCAGACTGACGATCACAGACACAAAGAGGTTTACTGTCAACTACTACTACTACTATCTTGTGAACGATTGCAGGTCAAACGTGATTTTCTCAGTTTTTCCCTGGAAACAAGGTTGTTTTCTGGAGATGATGAGTTATTTATTACATTATCATGAGATAACGAATGTTTTCCCAAGATAACAAGATAATTAATCAGGTGAGAAAGACGTCATCAGATTCATTCGGTCCACTGCTCTGAGGGGAGTGTCGGGGGTTTCCACTCAAACCACGTCAGCTGCTCCCCTTGTGGAGATGTCATGAACTGCATGCATGCTGCCATGTTACTGATCTGATAGACATGAAGCTAAAAGAAACAAGAGATTATTTTGTTTTCTTGTAATAATCAATTAATTAATCTAATTTTCTTAAGATCTCAAAAAATTATCACTTGTTTTTCTGTGAAAGTTACATAAATAATTCGCTCGACAATGTAGGAAATAATATGTTCCACCTGTGACCATTTAGGGCAATCTATGTGTCAATCAATCAATCAATCAATCAATCAATCTGTATTTGTATAGCGCTATTTCACAACAAAAGTCATCTCATGATAAACTGAACCAAACTCCTCGATTCACAATATGTCACCTGTGAACAAACACTCGGTGACGGTGGTGAGAAAAAAACAGCAGAAACCTGGAGCAGAACCGGACTGAGTGTTGGACGGTCGCCTGCCTCGACCGGCTGGGTGATGCTGTTGTCTAGAATGTGTCTATTGCCAGTTAAAGTGTAAGTGTTCTGTTTGTAGAGGTGTGGTCACAGACTCTCCACCTGAGACAAAAACACAGTAAACAAAGTAAAATATGAATTTGACTGAAAGCATCAACTTCAGATCTTCTACAGATGTCATGATAATATCTTTATTGTGAATTATTTGGGGAATCGTGTATTAAAAAGTCCTATATGTGAACATTTAGCAGTTTGTTCCGCCTTGATATTTGTCATATCTACTGCCATGGCGCTCACGCTGACAGATGTCCGGTTGTCCCTCCTCAGGGCCCGGCAGGTCCTGCAGGTCTCTGGATGTCACCTCCTCCCCGAGTGGAAACTCTCTGTGGCTGTGAAGGTTGCTCAGATGTCAGATGGGACACTTATCCCAGCATTCCTGCCTGTTGTGGCCGGTCGGCGTCACCGAGCTCCTGCAAGCTGTTAGCCGTTATCTCCCCTACGTGTCGGCGGGACGAGGAGCTGCTGGATGGCCCCGGGCCCCGCAGGGCCTTGTATGGCCATGGCCCGCTGGGAGGGGGACGATAAGCGGCTCACAGGCAGCTATGCAGCCATGTTTAGAACAATGTCTGTTTCTGTTAAATTTAGAGCAGTTATCGGATGCAGCTCTCCCTCCTGAACGCACACTCTTCTTCTGCTGCTGCTGCGTCAGGACCAGAGGTGAGTACCGGCTCTGAGGAGGGACAAAAAGGGGCAAATTTCACTGAGTTTATTCATCAGGAGCAGATTTTCATCCAGCTGTGGAGGAGATGATGATGATGATGATGATGATGATGATGATGTTGATGTTGTCCTGCAGTTGTATTGTTGCAGTTTAAAGTCCTCAGGCTCCAGTGAAGTTCTGTTGTAATAATGTTGAGATGACGTTCAGCAGTTATTTTAATAAGATAATATTGCAGTGAAGTACTGATGGTCATAACTGTTCTCTCCAGAGGTTCTGCAGTTCTGGAGGTCCGCTGCCGTGCGGTAGTAGTAGTACTGTGGTAATGTCGTGATGTTGTAGCTTGTTGTTGTCTTACTGTTGAAATAATGTTGCAGTGGTTTGACTCCAGCGATGGAGTCATGTTGCATCGAGTAGTCGTAGTAATGTTCCTGTCTGCAGATACCGGACTGCAGGACTGGACCCTGTGGGTCAGCTCGACCATCATCAAACTGTCAGTATAGGATTAAATCAGTGTTATTATTCACCTCCATGTGACTTAATGCAGAAACTCTGAGCGTCAGACATGAGTTGATGCAGAAGTGTCAGATAGAGGGACCTCTAGTGGTGTTCAGGAGCCGCTTCAGAACCAGTCAGTTCATCAGCACGACGTCAAACTGCAGCTGACAGAATCAAACTGTTGTGATCAGCAGGTTTGACTCTCAGTCGTCTTCTTTCTCTCCACAGCGTTCAGATATTAAAACCCTTTGGTCCAGTGATGTTTTAAGGTAGCCCATTAACTCTGTGATTAAAAGTCTGGTTTGAAAGGTGATCTCACCACGTCTTACATAATCAATCTCTCTGATTATCTGCTGTGAAGCTGAAGCTACACAAGTAGAAAAATCATGTAGTTTAAAGAGAAGGATGATAGACTCTAAAGAGGAGGAGGAGCAGGAGGAGGAGGAGCAGGAGGAGCAGGAGGAGGAGCAGTGTGGCAGTTCAGTGTTCACAGTGCTGTTTTCAGACGGCGGTCCTGTTTCTCGTCTCCACGTCCTCTGACAGGCTTTTCTTGTTCAGCGGGTGTGAAACAGGAGGACGGTTCAGGGTTTCTTCTCCTCCAGGATGAAAACTCTTCTGGTGTTTTTGTGGAGATTCTAAATGATACGTTTCTTTAGTTTTGTTTTTCCCTGTCAGATTCAGAAGCTGCTGAAGTGACGGTAGGTTTCTGATCTTTGACTGATGCTTCGGTTCAGGAGCAGCAGGTGGTGACACATTTCAGTATATAGTGACTTATTATAGGTTTAAGTTAGCAGCATATTTTATATAAGAACACAGTGTGGCAGCAGACTGTGGGTGGAGTACGGTGATGTTACAGTATTACTGTTGCATTAAGTGTTTATTGTGTCCTTAGTAACGTCTGTGAGTTTGAGAAAAAGCTATTTTTAATTTCTTAATAAATAAAAATCAGATTTTTGAAAGGATCATAAACCCATAGAAATATACAACTTATAATCATCATAATCATTATTACATATAAATGTTAATGAATGGTGTTTTTTGTAAAAGTTTCTAGACACACAGACATGAAATATAACTTTAATGAATGATTTTGGCTGGTGATTATTTGCTCTATAATAATAACCTATTGATTACATTTCACAGATCAATACAAATCTAAACGTCCAAAGCTAATTTCCACAATATGAAACAAAACACTGGCAAGATTAAGGAGTGGAAGAGTTTTTATACTTGATTCATGACTTCATGATACATTTATATTCAAATTCAATTCAACTGTCTTTGTAGAAAAGAGTTCAGGAACTAATCGAACCCAGGCAATGTGACTGTTTTCCATGTTAAATTATTAAAAAACTAAACAAAGCTATGAAAAAAACGCTTTTTGGAGTCATTTGTAACGTACAGTCATGTTCTGAGAAACTACAATGACTAACTTTAAGTTATAAGTCACTTTAAAGGGGATTCTGCTGTTTTTAACCCGGGCTCATGTTCACATGCTCTGCTGTGTCAATGATTCTCAGCTGCAGTTTGACCCTCTGTGACGTCACAGTCAGGTCCACTAACAGTGTTTTAGTCTCTAACAGTCTGACAACATCACAGAACCCGGTCCTCCAGAGAGCTTTAGTCCTGAGTGGCTGCAGGAAGACGACGGTGAGGACAACGAGGACGTGGTTGTTGGACTAAAGCTCTCTGGAGGACTGGTTCCTGTGATGCTGTCAGACTGTTAGAAGAACAACCTCAGTTCATATCATCCAGCTCCAAACATGAGAAGACAGAAACCAAAAGCACTGACGTCTCCATCTTTGTGTTTCAGGCTGAAGGGAGTGTCAACATGAGCCGAGCCAGGACCTCATCACTGTTCTCTACCTGTCAGCTGCTGTTCTTGTTGACCATCATCACAGTTGAACTCCCATATTCTGCAGCAGGAGGCGCCACTCTGACCAACAACACACTCAGTAACCGCACAACATGTGGAGGGAATACCGAATGCATCGAAGGTGTCATCCTGCCGTTATGGAAGCCAGTTAACCCAGCCTTCCCTGACCGCCTCGCCAGAGCCACAATTTACTTTGTGGGGTTGGCATACATGTTCTTGGGCGTCTCCATCATCGCTGACCGCTTCATGGCGTCCATCGAGGTCATTACCTCCCAGGAGAGACAGATCACCATCAAGAAACCGAACGGTGAGAAGGTCACCACAACGGTGCGCATCTGGAACGAGACGGTGTCCAACCTGACCCTGATGGCGCTGGGTTCCTCCGCCCCAGAAATTCTCCTCTCAGTCGTGGAGGTTTGCGGTCACAACTTTAACGCCGGGCAGCTGGGGCCTAACACCATCGTAGGAAGTGCCGCCTTCAACATGTTTGTCATCATTGGCTTGTGTGTATCCGTCATTCCCGAAGGCGAGACCAGAAAGGTGAAGCACCTCAGGGTGTTCTTCGTCACCGCCACCTGGAGCATATTTGCGTACACCTGGCTTTACCTGATCCTCGCCGTCTCGTCTCCAGGCGTTGTCGAGATATGGGAGGGGCTGCTCACACTCTTCTTCTTCCCCATTTGTGTTGGACTAGCTTATATTGCTGACCGCAGACTTCTCTTCTACAAATACATGCACAAACGATACAGAGCAGGGAAGCAGAAAGGAATGATCATCGAAACAGAGGGAGAACCAGAGCTTCCCTCCAAGGTAGACATTGAAATGGATGGGAAAGTCCTCAACTCGCATGTGGAAGAGGTGGTATTCGATCTTAACGAGCTGGACGAGGAGGAGGCCCGCAGAGAGGTGGCTAGGATCCTGAAGGAGCTCAAACAGAAACATCCTGAGAAGGAGATGGAGCAATTGATGGAGCTCGCCAATTACCAAGTTTTGACTCAGCAACAGAAGAGTCGGGCTTTCTACCGCTGTCAGGCGACCAGGATCATGACAGGAGCCGGCAATGTCCTGAAGAAACATGCCGCTGACCAAGCCAAGAGAGCCATCCAGCACGATATCTGCTCAGAGGTCTCAGTGAACGATTTCACCTCGAAGGTTTTCTTCGACCCTGGTAGTTACCAGTGTCTGGAGAACTGCGGCAGTGTAGCACTGAACGTGGTGCGTCGTGGTGGAGACCTGACAAGCACAGTCTCAGTGGATTACCGGACTGAAGACGGCACAGCGAACGCTGGCTCAGACTACCAGTTCACTGAAGGAACTGTTGTGTTCAAACCAGGCGAGACTGAGAAGGAAATCCGCATTGACATTATTGATGATGATATCTTTGAGGAAGATGAGCATTTCCTGGTTCACCTCAGCAATGTGATGGTCATATCTGAGGGCTCGGATGAGTATGAGGGAAACCACGTGGACGCCCTTGCAAGTTTAGGTCTGCCGTGCACAGCCACAGTCACCATTTTTGATGACGACCACGCAGGGATCTTTACATTCGAGGAGCCGGTGGTGACTGTGAGCGAGAGCGTCGGGGTGATGGAGGTGAAGGTGATCCGGTCCTCGGGGGCTCGCGGTGTTGTGGTGGTGCCATATAAAACCATGGAGGGTACGGCTAAAGGAGGCGGTGAGGACTTTGAGGACACACATGGAGTCCTGGAGTTTGAGAACGATGAGATCTTGTAAGTAAAAATTCTGGTGCTGATTGATGATGTATGTTAATGAAGTACTCATAGCACTTTTCACAAGAACAAACACATCTGGTGTTTCTTGAGTGTGTCTTGTCTTTACGATGCATCCTCACCTTCCATGGCATGAAAGACGTACAAAATAGTACATGATATCAACACAGTGCAAGTGGACAAAGTAAAATGGAGCAACAACTTGGAATACATTAACAAGTTGATAAATACATTTTTGGTTCCTGATCATGAAAAGAGGTCCGTCTGCATCATTAGACAAGCGTCTGCGCTGAGTAAAACAGGGCGCTTTAGTTTCGCTACAGAAACATAATAAAATGTAAAAAAAGCTAATCAATCCATAAGGCTTTTATCAGATAAACAATAAGACCGTACTGCACTGTAACTTATTAATCAGATCACATTTTAACCTTACGTCAAATGACATTCATTGAAACCTCTCCTGCTCAGCCTGGCAGCTCTGCAACAGCCTATGAGTGTGGCAAGTTTACTGGGGAAGCAACTGATAATGAGCCCACTATAAGTGACTGTGATTGGTCCGCTTGGAAGCATCACATGTTCTGGCTTCTCCTCCAGTGCTTAGTGACGGTGCTACTAACGCATCGACTGTTGCAGAGCAGATAGGCTGAGTCTGGGCAGGCTGCCCCTCAATGTGCAGCCTGGCGGCATCCAAGGCGAAGACACTTTGCCTGTCTGCTCTGTGGCCCAGAGACACAGCTGGGAGTGGAAGGAGTCGATATGTTTAAAGGGGAAAGTAGAGCCGACACAGCTTTGGCATCAGCCTCTGTTCACATCTCGTGCTGGATTTAGCCGCGTAGCCGAATCTCTCACTCTTGAATCTGTTTTGAAATTTGTATACTTATTGCTTTGTGTTTATTTCAGGGCTGAACTGAATGTCAAAACACAACCTGAGCGTTGGTACCAAAACACGAAATGAACCACTTTAGGCACTTCTGTCTGCAGAATAACTCATCACTCTCATGTTGACTTTGCTTGAGATGCCACTATAAATTACAGTCCAACACTGGCTGTAGATAATCTGTACGTACTGCTTGCCTGTCATTTTGCGCCTAATTGCACTCAATTTTATACTGTTCCTATTTTATACACATTTAATCATGATCTTCCTTGTAGTTTCTCTTTTTCTCTGTACTCTGTGTCCTCATGCTGCTGTAACACCTACATTTCGCCTCAGGGGTCCAAATAATTACTTGAAATTGGATTTTCTCAAGAACAGAAAATTTTGCTCAAATGAAATACAGTATTTAGGATTAATACTCGCCAGTCTTTTGACTATAAAACACAACGCAGGCAGTGTGATGGTTAAAACAAGGATTTAATGAGAGAAGAGTCGTTCTGTTCCTGGTGCTTTCAAAGCTCCGCCTCCTCGCCGTCATGTGACCATTCACGCCAGGTCAGCATGCCTCACATAGCGGCTGCAGTGAGACTCTTTCCATGTCTGCGGGCAGCAGGAATGTAATGACAACACATTCATACCCAGAGCATAAACACAGCGGCTGGCTGTGGAGGGAGAGGACGGCGACTTGAAATGGAAAAGGTGCCCTGCTCATTCTTTGTTTCTCTTTATTGATGAGGACGCTGCCCTACATTCACTCAGAATGAGCTGCTGCAGAGCCTTATATAGACCGTCAGCTGTATACTGGACGAATGGAGTCCCTGACAGTCACTTATCAATACTAACACCTCAACGTACCATCAATTCTTCGTAGGAACAAACTTGTATTAGACTAAAACCTTCATTTTCTTCTGTTTGATATTTTTCTGTGTTGAAGCAGCAGCAGCTCCTCACACAGCTGCTTACTTCATTACATACACCTTCTGATCCAACAGTCCTGCAGGAATGATGTTCAGTTTGTGTTGGTTTAACTTTTCTCTGAAGCACAAAGTCCCTATAAACACCGAGTAATCACAATCTGCAAAGTAACTAGTATCTATATGTTTCAAATAAATATAATGGAGAGGAAGTATGAAGTAACAGAAAACAGAACTACTCGAGGAAACACCTCTTAATTGTACATGAATACAAATTAATAAGTCCCAAATATCAATTTTCAGATTTCTTGATTTCTAAAATCAGTATCGGTCCTGAAAACACCAAAAGGATCGACCTGCTGACATCTGTACGCATGTTGTATCTGAAGAAAGAAGTGGCTGAAATTTAACATACACAGACATCATTTCACAAAGTTTATACAGTTTCCTTTAAATCCACAACAATCCACAAAACTCTGTGGTTTCTGCCACATCAAATCCGTCACAGAGGACAGAGACCGGATCCGACTGAGGAGAGTGAGAACACATCCAGATCCAGATCCCTTTCAGATCTTTAACATACCAGGTGGAAATCAGGTGCCATTTCATTGTTTTATTCACATTTCCCGGCCCGTTGTGCTCGACATCCTCGAGTGTTCCCAGAGAAGATCTTTGGGTGCTGTCAGAGCTGCTCTGTGCGACAGGAGCTTCACACTGCTGCTGTTTACGTAGACCGCAGCGTTTGAGTCCGATCAGGTTACAGCAGAACTCTCTGTGTGACACGAAGCTGAAGCTTCCAGAAGAGTGTTTATAGAGCTTCATACTCAGACAAGTTCAGGAAACTAACCTGAACCTAAACCAGCATCCGTCACTTCTGATTGGTCAGTAGCTAACGGTTGTTTCAACTGGTCGAATGCAGCCCAGAAACCTTTGTAAGACCACAGCGTGATGTTTTCACACTTCAGGTGACTCCTTCCCTGAGGACTGTTTGTCTGGTGTTACTGGTTCTACTGGGTCAGACAGCTGAGTGGACCGGTTGTGGTGGGACACGGAAGTTAGCCATCACAGACATTTAATGTCTCCAGAAGATAAATCTGCTAACGTCATGTAGCACCATCATCAGGTCAACATGTTCATGTGTCCAGTAGTTTGGTTTATGACCAGCCTCAGCTGTTTGAGAGTTAGCATGTAGGTTTAGCATGCTAACACGCTAAACTAATGGTTCCCAAACCCTTTTTTTGCAGGGCTCCTCTTTGCAGATAAAAAACATTGGGACCAGGTGATTAGCGCTTGCAGCCCTCCTCGTTGCCCAGCCGTTGCCTGAGCCCATCTGTTCAGATCCCCACACAGTCCTCACATTTCAGATCAGCCTCTGAAAAAAAATGGACTGGACCATTTAGACTACAACATACGTTGGTCTTGCTAGAGATCAGTCACCAGCAATTTTTGGTGCTGGTCTATGCTTTTTTTTGTAAGTGTCAATGATTTTGAACAACTTGTCTGCAGTGACTCTGGCAGTTACATGTTTTTCAGAAAAGCAGATCAATGAATCTGATGAATGTTATTAATAAACAGTCTGTGTTACTGTCAGTGGCTTCATCCACCTGCAGAGCAGAACAGCTGTGTCGTGTTTCGTCATTAAGCTGCTCCTCAGTATCTTCTGGCATGTCATAAATGCTCCTCACGATAGAGTTGTCTGACAGTGGAACAGCCTTTAGTCTGCTGTCATAGTTGGAACCATATCAATATTGGAAGTTGTTATTAATTCCTCTGCTATTGTGTGCAGCTTTTTACACTGAGCAACTCTGCGTGTTACTCTGTAGGAGGCAAGCTGAGCTACTGAAGGCACAGAAGCTGCTTTAGTGAAGCAACTCTGTTGTACATGACAGCTGTAATGTTTTCTGAAGAAATCAATGTTCTTCTCTTTGTGCTCGGATGTGACGTCTCCAAGTGGCGTCTTCACTTGTTCTGCTTCATGCTGTCAGAAGCTGATGTTCTCTCTGTTCTCTCCTCATGACCCACCGTTGTAAAGCCGAGTGAGTTATGCTTTGTCATGTTTTCTTGTCTTTGTTTTGGTAGTTATAGTTGTGACATTTGGTGAAGTTTCATTTGCTGCTCTACATTTACATGGCAGTCCTTTCACAAAGTGTCCATGATTTGCCAGTTAGCAGTGCAGAACAATGCATCATTTATATTTAGGCTCGCTGCCCCCCCCCCCCCCCCCCCCCCATCATTACTCCAGGCCCACACTGAACACAATAAGCAGCTCAGAGTACAACCTCACAGAGCTGCTAAACTAAATATGCGGCGTGCTCCTTTAATTAGTTTTGGAGTTGCAGTTGGATGTTCTGTCTCCTCTCTGACTCTTACTTCCATCTTCTCTCAAACCATTCTTCAGTGAGTGTGAGTTGACTTCCAGCTCTGCGTGTCAGATATCTTTTGTCGTGCTGTTAGTCCAGACGGGCTCCGTGTGTGTCGGCCAGATAAACATCACGCCGCTCTCTGCCTTATTAGGGCAGCTTGTGTTGAGCAGCAGCAGGATCCTGCTCATCGTCCAGCGTTCAGCCCGTAAAGCAGACAGACGACTGCAGCCGGTTCCTCTCAGCGACGACCACAGGGGAGGTCGTCACTGGCCGGCAGCCACCTCTCCAACCTCACCACACCACTCACTTCAACTTCTGTTTCCCTCCACACAAAACTGAGCTGCTTCTTGTAAAACTGCAGACTTACTGCTGTTCTGCACACACGGCTTCACTCATCAGTGTTTTACATCAACATTAAATCAGTGACCGTTGGGCTGAAGTGTCTCTGCTGGTTGTGAACACAAAGAATTCAACAACTCTGCGACTTGGCCTCTTTTAATCCCTGAGTTTAGTTTTTACTCAGATGCTGCAACAACAAAGTAAAATGTCCCGTCACTACAACATCCTGCTCACACCTGATATAAACACCCGACCTGAGTGATCCCATCTCAGGTGGACAGCTTCAGTACAGGGCCGTCCATCCGGGCCGGGACGAGTCAACAGTCCTCACAGTCTGTCCTCCAGTAGGAGCTCAGGTACTCAGGACTCTGGTAAAAGCAGAAGTACTGATTCAGCTTGTTTACTCCAGTAAAGTAATAGATTACAGGCTCTGACATGTACTCAGATTATCAGAGTAAAAAGTCTCCCTCTGAAGGACATTTGTGCTCAAAGCTAACTGAAGCTCACGTCATATTAATAGAATTCAAAGACTATTAAAGTTAAAGGTAGAATCAGTAGGATTTGTCCCAGCTGTTCCTGAACGCACCACAAAGACAGTTGATTGTTGAGTCTCATTCCCAGGACGTCAAATAGACACATGTTGGGTTGGTAAAGCGTCCCGAGCAGCAACAAAGAGAGAAAATCAGAAACTCTCTGCAGATACGAGACACTAACACGCCTTTTCTCCACATTCCAGTCTCCCTCTCTGTCTGTTTACGCCTTCTTACGGCTTTTACGTCTTTGTCTCGTCTCGCTGCGTCTGCCGTGCGTGATGTGCTCTGATTGGTCCACATCAGTCTGCTGATGCTGGGAAATAACAAGAATCCATAATTCACCTCAGATGCATCAAACTAAAGTAACGAGGCTGTTCTGAAGCTGTGAGGAGGAGAAAGTTCACATGTAGAGAGGAGAAGTCACACAGATACTCAGAGTACACAGACAGGAAACATGTAGTGAAGGAGAGTAACTGAGTATTTGTACTCTGTTACTTCTACGTCACGTTGGAAGAGAATTTAGATTCTTGAATCTGTTCTCCGTCTCTGAGAGCATCTTGTGTCCTGAAACAACTGAAACAAAACCTCCAAACCATCAATCTGCTGACATTAAATAAACATTGAAATGGATGAAGGCGATTTTCAGTTTCCACGCTGCAGGCACACACACACACACACACACACACACACACACTGGAGAGCTGTCCAATGAGGGCTGCCGTGGCCTGCAGCCCGGTGAAGCCTCCAACACTCGGAGGCAGAACAAACTGTGTCATCGGGTCTCTGGTCGTTGAATCATCTGTGATGGAAACTCGACACTTCTCTGTGTGAGCGTCACCTCCAGCTGCAGCCAGACGTCCCGGCAGGTCTCAGGTCTGTCAGGATGTCTGACAGCTTCATAAACGATGTTACGTGTGTTGTAGTAAATCTGTGCTTTAGGACCAGTGAGTTTCACAGCACTAGTTCACCTTCAGACACTCAGTGATCGCGTGCTTTGTCTTTTCTCTGCAGTCTCCTCCAGCAGCACCGCCTCTCTGACACCACCCGCCTCCTGTCCTCTGTTCATCCTCACACGCCTTCTTCTTCAACCTTCCTGTTGTTTTTTCTGTTTCAGCAAAAATATTCAGATCAATATAATCGATGATGAAGAATATGAGAAAAACAAGAACTTCTTCCTCGAGATCGGAGAGCCTCGGCTGCTGGAGATGAGTGAGAGGAAAGGTGGGGGCGTCGCCTTCCTGTGCTGTGACCCCGCCCCCATCACTCACAACCTTTAACCTCTGTTGATCCAAACTCACCTCATGACCTCACAGGGAGGAGCCTCAACAATCAGTCTGTGGACAGTTAAAGTCACAGTGAAGGAGCTCAGAGTGCAGATCCCTACAGTGACTCTGTGGATATCTTTGTGTTTAACATCTGACCCAAATACTTCAGAATATATTGAGGACAGCGTTTCACAAAGTTCATACACTTTGTCTTAACGCAGTGTCTCAATTTTGAGGGTTCGTCTGGTGACTTTCTCCACGTTCTTCTCACTCCAAAGAAGCAGCCTATATTAGTTATCGTTTACTGTATTTGTAAAAACTTGTCATTATGTTATAATGGATGGAGTAAGTGGTGACACGAATGACACACAGATAAGCTTTTACAGCGATGCAGTCACGCACTGATAAGAAACACTGTAACGCATTTTATTTAATGCCGATTTAACAAGAAGACAGCAGTTATTTAGAATCTCTGCTGCAGCTGTTTCACTGAGTTTATTAAGTTTCTCCTCACGCACACAACTCACACAACACACAAAGTTCATCTGGAAAACATGTTCCTGTTCACCTGTTTACATCATTAATGTAAAGACACTTATTACACTAGAAAATCTTTATTTGTGATTAAAATAACAGTTTGTAATGTAACTGTAATGTGATGCAACTTCTCAGCTCCCGTTGGCTCCCAGGTAACTTGACCAACACCTGAGAGCTTATCTCTGATCTCTCTAAATGTCCATTAATCCACTCAGACATCACAGAAGACTCTGCAGAACTCCCCTGAGAATCATCGTGTTTTAAGCTCTCTTCAGTATCTATCTAGTAATCTATTACATCCATAGGTACATGACAGGAGCTGCTAACAGCTTATTCAACACACTCTGAATGGAGAGCATCCCACTACAAAAATAAAACCCCGACCCAAGTCCAGAGCTTAGACTCTGGTTCAAATAGAAATAAAAAAAAACAGAATAAAATGAGAGAGAATCGATTAATATCTCACGTTATTTGAGTGAACTGTCCCTTTAACTTGGTGTCTGCGTAACAAGACGGTTTGGTGTCATTGTGACTTTGACCTCACAGAGTTCAGCCCCTCCTCCCTGCAGACCTGATGAGGTGAGGTCATCCCCTCCTCGTCTCTGTCGCTGTGGTGTTACCATGGCGACTGACATGTGACAGCGGCGTGTTTGAATGTGTGTTGGTGAACTAATGCATGACCCCTGACCTCTCCTGCATGTTGTCTGTACTCTGTCGTCCACAGGAAGACCGTAGCCGTTAGAATAATTGACCACGATGAGTACGATAAGCAGGCCAGCTTCTTCATAGAGCTGCAGCAGCCATATTGGAACAGGAGATGGACAGGTGTGAAGAAGCACCTCCACCTCTCTGATGACCTTTGACCTTTCCTTCAACTACCTTGAGGCACTCTTTCCCTGCTGTTGTTCAGTTTACACCTGTTGCTGCTGCTGCTGCTGCTGCTGCCTCCTTTTTCTATCAGAGGACCTCCGATTGGTCAGATCTAGGATCAGCTAGGATTGGTTAAAGCCTTCTGGACCTTTGTCGCCCCCGTGTGGCAGTTATGGTGCATTCAGGCCAAATATTCACCTTGAGTTACTCACACGAGTTGATTTTTACTCGCGTTACTCGCGCAGCATCCAGGCATTTCACCGTAATCTTCAGGATATCTGCAGCTGCCAGCACCACCTGAGGCAAGACACCAACTTCAGGTGTTCACTCTCAGCTGCAGAGCACCTGTCCGTCTGTTTTCAGCCAGTAAATCTAAAAATAGTAACTGTGAGCAGCAGGTAGACATAGACTGAATTAACCTGTCCCACCACATCAGTATGAGCCCAAAACAAAGAGGTTTCTCTGTGATTGGACTCAATAAATGGACCAGAAGACGCTCAAATAACAACATCATAAAGTCTGAACTCTGAACTCTGCGTCAGGTCTTTCAGCCAGACAACAAGCAAACTTATACCAGGTAGTCCAACTTCCACACTAACTTTCCTTCACACCGGGTCCTTTTTTGTCCTGTCTCAGTATGAGTAGATGTGTTATCATTCAGCCACGATCAGTGATTATTATCCTCTCCTCCACTGCTCCTCCGACGTGAGTGTCAGGACGTCAGAATGAACGACAGGCTTTCACCACACAGCGTCAGATTTAAACACGTGTGATTCGCCTTGTTCGCACCGCCCTGCGCAAATAAATACGAATCCGCATCCACTCGTCTCTTCATTGACTTTGTTAGTAATCTAGGATGTGTTTGGTCTGAATGCCCCGTCACGTAGTCGCTGCAGTAACTCGTCTCTTCAGTTCAGATGAAAGCTGCAGCTACAGGTGAGACAGGTCAGGTGTCTCCTCCTCATTTAAAACCCAACCAGTTGAAAGTTAGGACCGGTTCTAATTGACCTGGATTGGACAGGGTGGGACTGTCGGGAGTGCTTGGACTGGTCAGGAGCAGTTGGTTAA
Organism: Sparus aurata; assembly: GCF_900880675.1. Taxonomy (NCBI): domain Eukaryota; kingdom Metazoa; phylum Chordata; class Actinopteri; order Spariformes; family Sparidae; genus Sparus; species Sparus aurata. The sequence goes on along the minus strand of NC_044187.1, from coordinate 1,185,565 downwards.
GGTAAAGACAGGTTAGAAACGGTCTGGACTTGTTAGGGACTGACAGGGACTAACTGGGTCAGGACAGGATGGAACTTGGATGTATTAGATCGGGTTGGGACTAGTACGGACAGGCTAGCACAAGTTATAAGAGATCTGGACAGGATGGGACCTTTTAGGAAAGACTACACAGACAGGTTGGGACTTATTTAGATCTGTTGGGTTTGTCTGAATATGTTTGAAGATGTTCAGCTGGTTTCGACATGTTGGGACTGATTACAACTGATTAGCGCACATTAGGAAAGGAAGTAGCAGGTCCAGACAGATGTGGGCATGTTAGAACTGGTCTGGGGAGGTTTGGACAGGTATCCTCTGTCTATCCTTGTCATATTTAACCTGACTGTCCCTGTTTTTACTCACAGTTTTGTTTTCAACACTAAACATTATAACATAACTCTGACAGTAGAAACAGTAGAAACAAACTGTCACTTGTTGACTTGCTGTGAAGTTATGGTTCTTCTGCTTCATGTGTAGATAACTTCATCTTGATTTAACTGATGATGATTTAACAAAAGTCCTTTAAGCCAACCCTGTGGATGGGTTACAGGTTGGCTCTCAGTGAGACGGATCAGGACACAGTTTTTAGGATGAATGCATGTAAATAAAATTCAATGATTTTGTTCTGACCTGGACTAAAAGTAGCAGCAGTTATCACATCTCCTTCATTTCCTCACCTGTTTTGTTGTTTTGCTTCATTTCCTCTCTGACCTCTCTTTCATCTGTTTCCTCTCTTCAGCTGTGTTGCTTCAGGAAGTCGGTAAGCTGGTCTTATGTTTCCCTTTTCTGTCCTGCCGACCTCCCTGTCTGTCATTATGTCTGATTCAACATGTCTGTCTGCTCTGGAACATACTTTGGTTCATGTCCTCTCTGGATTTTCTCTTATTTAAGTGAAGAATCGGCACAATTAGAGCAACTTCTGACGTCTTGTTTCATATTTTCTGACTTTTTAGGCGGATTCGTCAAAACAGGTAGGTGAACCCACAAACTTTGATTCTTTACATCATGTCTCATTTTCTATTGATTCACTGTTGATCTGAGTTAACTGATCCTTTTTGTGACTTCCTGCTAGACAAACAGCTGAATGGTAAGACACCTCTCATTGGTGGAGACGTTTGTATTAATGTGTCTGAGCAACAATGTGAACAATAACAGATGCGTCGCAGTGAAACCTCTCAGCTGGATCTAATTCATCACTGTGGAGACACAAACAGCCCCTTTAAATATAAAATGTCCCCCACGAGATCCCCGGCTGAATCAGGGTAGTAATAACACATTAATTTTATATAGCGCTTTTCAGGTACTCAAAGACGTAGTAGGACGTATTGTCCAAAAATCATATTTCCCACTTTGAAATTCAGCATGAATGCTTTTGAAAGATATCCTGGGACCCAGATGAGTCGGTCCACCCTCCGTTCAGATCTCCCTGTGACTTGGTTTGTGTTGGGCCAATCAGAGCTGTTTGATACAATGACAGAGGAGTAGCTCCGGTCCAGATATGAAAAGTCTAGTCTGGTTTTCTAGTTGTGTGGTGTTGGTCACGTGTTGGTCACGTGTTGGTCACGTGTTGGGTCACTTCTGAACTCTACCATCACCATCCACCGTCCTGGCTGCATGCATTAACGCTGCACATCAGTCACTGCTGTGTGGTGTGGTGCTGCTCATGACTCAACTGCTGAGGCTGATGGGAAAACATCTCCCCTGAGCACACTCTGTTTTAAAGCCTGAAGCTCATTGTCACAGCTCCAGACAGAGGTGGCGTTTGGTCATTTGTCTCTCAGCGTCGTGCAGAGACGTTCTCAGAGTGTCAGATCAGACAGGTTATTGGTCACGTTGTTGATGTGCTCAGTTGTTTTCAGCTTCATCATCTCACGGCTGAGTGAAAACACTGCGCCTGAGGTTAAACACTCACTGAATCATCAGATTTAGTTAATCAGATTTTTACCTCTGATGGTGTTGGTGGAGGCTGTGATGGTCCAGGACTTCCTCTGGATCCGGTTCTGTGTTTGACATCAGGAATTTGACCTGTTTGGTTTCAGTAGACTCAGTTTGTGTTCACCTCTTCAGGCAGAGACATCTACAGGAAGGTCCAGGGACGAGACCACCCGCTGCCCTCCAGCGTCATCAACATCACAGGTACTGTCATCCATCAGCTCATCCACCCTTCAGTCTGCAAGTCCACCATCTGTTCATCCACCTGTCCGATTCATCTGTCAATCTGTCTATCTGTCGGTTAGTCTTCTGCTGTCCATTCATTCCTTCTGTCCTTCTGATGGACAGATGATCAATCCATCATCCATCCATCCCTCCACCCATCTACCTATATGTCCAACTGTTACTCCATCCATTAATCCATTGTCTCTCTGTGTCTCTCTCTCAGAGGAGGAGGGTGAGGATGTTTTGACGAAGAAGGAGAAGGAGGAGAGAAGGATTGCGGAGATGGGCAGACCGACGCTGGGCGAGCATGTCAAACTGGAAGTGGTCATCGAGGAGTCGTACGAGTTCAAGGTGAGATCAGATTGTGTTTCACTGTAGTAAAAAAAGATTTGTCTCCTTGAAACATTTCTTTATTGACTGACCCGTTGTCTTGCAGAGCACGGTGGATAAACTGCTGAAGAAAACCAACCTGGCCCTGGTGATCGGGACCAACACCTGGAGGGAGCAGTTTGTTGAAGCCATCACAGTCAGCTCTGGTAAGAACTGACCTCAGCCAAGTTTCTGTTTTCCTGTCAGTTTGACCCTGACTCTGCCTCCCTCTCCGGTCCAGGTGATGACGATGACGATGAATGTGGCGAGGAGAAGCAGCCCTCTTGTTTTGACTACGTCATGCACTTCCTCACTGTCTTCTGGAAGCTTCTGTTCGCCTTCGTCCCTCCCACAGACTACTGGAATGGTTGGGCCTGCTTCGTCGTCTCTATCTCAGTCATCGGCATGCTGACGGCAGTAATCGGCGACCTGGCATCACATTTCGGCTGCACCGTCGGACTCAAAGACTCCGTCACCGCTGTGGTGTTCGTGGCTTTGGGCACATCTGTACCAGGTCTGATATAAAGCATCACATTCGTTTGGCAGCTTCTGTCATCAACAGCAACTTTACAATTTAAGAATCAGAATTTCCTTGTTGAAATGTCTAACTTCTGACCTCCAGCCGCTTCATGTGCTCAATGATACACAAAAACAACATGGCTGACTAAACAGTTAGCAGCAACTAAAAACACAGCTTCTCCTCCCACTTTCAGACACCTTTGCCAGTAAGGTGGCCGCCATCCAGGACCAATACGCTGACGCCTCCATCGGCAACGTGACTGGGAGTAACGCTGTGAACGTCTTCCTCGGTATTGGTGTGGCCTGGTCCATCGCTGCCATCTATCACTACTCTAAGGGCCAGGAGTTCAGGGTCGACCCGGGAACGCTGGCCTTCTCCGTCACACTCTTCACCGTCTTTGCCTTCATCTGCGTCGCCGTCCTTATCTACCGCCGCCGGCCCGAGATCGGTGGGGAACTCGGTGGACCCAGAGTCCCAAAGATCCTCACGACCTGCCTGTTCTTCAGCCTGTGGCTGATGTACATCGTGTTCTCCTCACTGGAGGCCTACTGCCACATAAAGGCCTTCTAAAAGTTCTGCTTATGACAGGTCCTGAAAGGTTCTGACAGGTTCTCGATGAACAATTCTTGTGGATTTCTTATGGTTCCAATAGATTCCTGCATATTCTGACAGGTTCCAATAATTTCTGTTCGGTAGATGTTTGGAGCTTGTCACAGGTTTCTGACATTTGATGGACTCCTAAAGGTTCTAAAGCACATGTAACAGTTCTGACAGGTTCTGACATTTGATTGAACTTCTAATAGTTCCAGTAGGTTTTTAGATGATCGCGCAGATAAATAAATCTTCTGCTGAACATTTTATATGTTGTTGATGTTCTTTAATGGTCCAACAGGTTCTAAACATCTTTGATGGGTTTCTAAAGATCCCAAAGGTTCCTGAAGGATCCGACGGCTTCTTGGCAGTAATGATGCATTCCTAGAAGTTCCAGTTTGTTTCTGCATAATGTGACACGTTCCTATCATTTTTCTAAGGGTTTGGAAAAACTTCTAATGGTTTTGCTGTGTTCTGACAGGTTCCTATCATTTTTGTTGTTTATCTAAAAGTTTAGATAAATGTCTACAGGTGGAACCTTCACCAGAGCTTTAGTAGGTTCTGCATTATGTGCAAGGTTCTGATGACTTTCTAAGGGTTTGGATAAACTTCCAGTGGTTCTGCTGCATTTTGACATGTACATATCTCTCTCTTGTCATTTATCTCAAGATTGTTCTTTAAGGTTCTTCCGAGGTTTAATAAGCTCATAAACATGCGTGGGGTTTGGACAAACTTCTGGGTCTGCTAACTTGTTAAAGGTTCCTAAATGATCAGACAGGATCCTCTTCCTGTTCAACGGCTTTCTGATTCTTTTTCTGGTGGATGAACACGTTCCAACAGTCGTCTGAGTTTTGTGAAGACTTGGATGAACTCTTTTGATGATTGGGCAGTTTTTCTGAACCTTTTTAAAGAACTAAATAATCTGTATGATATCTTTAGGTTAATTTTGATGAGTTGCTCAAGTTCCCAGAGGTTCCTGGTGGAGTCTACAGGTTCTTGAGAGTCCTGGTGGATTTGTAAAGGTTACCGTGGAACCCTCAAGACTCCTGAAGCTTGTTTTTGAATCATTCTGGTGTCCAGATTTGACCGTCCTCTGGTGATGTCAGACTTTGAACTGTCTTCATCCTCACATACCTCCTGAACATTCAACCATGTGTATCATAAATCCTTCATCTGTACATTTAACTAATGTTTAACATTTATCAGTTTCATTCTGTTGAACAAGGACTTTGAACCACAACCACAGCAGTGAGGAGGGTTCCTCCTGCAGGACTTTAGATGTTCAATGTGACTGGAGCAGTGTTGCACCTACATGATTATCTGCACTGAGTTTGAAGTTATTATTATTTTTGTGTGTGAGACGATCTCAAAGACCGTCAGAGGTTCTGCTGCAGTGAGACCATCAGAGACTCTGATCATTTATAACTGTGTCTGTTTGTGTGTGAGTGTGTGAGTGCATACGTAACCTAAAGAATCCTCGCTAGAAGAGACGCCGTGATGATCTGTCATATGATTGGTTGCTGGCAACAGCAGCTGATGGATGCCTATTGGCTGATGTTAACACGAGAGCTGTTGATTTTTGTCTGAGAACAGAATGACGTGTTTTTCCTTCAAATATTAAACTACAGCGAGTGACGTGTTGTTGTTTTTCTCTTCTCCTCTCTGATTGGACCACTGAAACAGTTGATTCAGTCTATGGTTGTTTCAAGTCCTGCTGAGCCTGGAAACACGACTGACGACATGCTGCTGCCCCCTGGAGGCCACAGTGTTCATTACAGCCACAAGCACAACGAACAGCGTCCTGTTGATTGAGTCTTTAAGGTGCTGACTGTAAGATGTGTCCAGACATTTAGTTTGAACATTTAAAACGAGCTAAGGAACATGAACAGTGTGAAGAAGCAATGTTCTGTCAAAGAAGTTCTGGGTTCTGGTTAGCATGCTAACTAGCTAGCCTCCTAAGAGCACTCTGCAGCTCAGAGGTGATAATCTGATAAATAAAACAATCAGTATTTTGACACCTATTTTCCTTCTAAACAGAAAAATACAATCGTCCACCAAAAACACACTTACTTACTTTACTTCAGCTCTGATGCAGCGTGAGATCTGCAAAGTAACTAGTTACTAAAGTTATCAGATAAATGTAATGGAGTAAAAAGTACAACATTTGTCTTTTGAAATGGAGTGGAAGTATCAAGTAGAAGAAAATGTAAATACTTGAGTACAAGTACCTCAAAAAACAGAATTTGAGGTAAAAACTGTTTTACTGTGTTTATATGTGGCGGACCCTGCCACCTCTGAGAACAGTTTGTTTATTCACTGATGGAGACAGTTTATGTTATTACCTTCTTAATATTGTAAAGATTAAACCTCTGAGTTGTATAAAACTACACAGAGCTGCTTTAGCAACTAACACAGAAACATCATCAACCTTCTCCAACTTTATTTCTGTCAAACATCCTACAAGCTTTTCATGTTTTACAAAACTGTGAACTGTCTTTAAAGGGTTGAAGCTGTGCAGCAGAGATGAGCGGCGTGACCCCGTCATGAACACAAACACAAGAAAACAACAAGAAACACAAAATGATCCCATCAACTTGGTCCAGTCAGGTCAGACGTTTGAATCCGTCTGGATCCAGCCTGCAGCCGACATCACAGCCCGACACGTCGCTGTTATACATCAGCTGATCTGCTGTGTACGGAAGCCCTGAGGGACAAATGGAGAAGGGTTTGTTTTCTTCTTTTGGTGATCCAG
>NC_044187.1:1131640-1176640 GCF_900880675.1 Sparus aurata | reverse complement strand
CTGCAGCACATTTTAAATCTCTGGTGTCTTCTTGTGAATTCAGCTTTAAATAAAATACATTAAGATGTTTCTGTACTTGTGAAACGTGTCATGGCAGTAAGAGCCTGTCTGTTGTTCATGTTTAAAGAGCTTCTGACCTCCCAGCAGCTGTTTGAACTGATTTCATCTGTTACACTAAATGTATTAAAGAATAAAACACACTGACAGTAAACACGTCACATTTTACAAATACAGTAAGTAATATAGGCTGCTGCTCTGGAGAGAGGAGAACGTGGAGAAAGTCACCAGACTCCCTTAAAAAAACACTCAGTTCTGAGCCTGGTTGTGTCAGGAGAAACTGTGTGAACTGTGTGAAACGCTCTACAACACATTCTGAACTATTTGGGCCGACTCGTTCATTCGGCAGACGTTACACATGAAGATCTGTCTCTGTGTAATAAATACATTTCTTCAATGATGTCTGTATATTTGTATATAGAACAGGAAGTGAGATCAGATCACAAGACGAAGGTCAAGACACGTTTAAGGTCGCGTGTGAACTGATGATGGGATCACTGAGGACGGAGGGTAAAACCAACCAGTCTGTCTCTCAGATTCTAGCTGGCCTGTTTATATATCAGTGTATCTAACAGAGAGTCACAGTCACAGCGTCTCACAGTTTTCTTACCCCAATGAAAGGAACAAACTTCTGACAGGAGTCGTCTTCAGGGCTGCAGAAGAAGAGCTCAGAGTCACAGGAGCAGCAGAAAAACAGACACTCATAAAAATGAGATTAAATTAAACATAGTCTGCTGTTATTAACACCTGAAGGTCAGTCTGGCTGTAAACATCAGTTACAGCACGTTGTTTCAGTAATGTGGAACTTTATATAAACTCCTGTAAAATGTATCAATTAGGATTCAGTGAAATGCTGTGTCTTTGTATTTCCTGCTCTACTAACTTCCTCTATCTTTACTAATGTATCTTTTATTGGAGTAAAAATGGTTTTGCACTTTCCTGTTTAACAGGAAGTTTAGCAACCTGTGGAAACCTTCAGTGTTCCTGTTGTTTTCACGTTTTCTAACAAAGTGAATGTCCTGATGAAACGTGAGTGACTCTGATGGTCACGTCAGCACTGAGATCGCTGATGTAAGCAGAACGCTGCGGCGTCAGACTGAGGTGAGCTGAGGGAGGACAGGTGTGGTAACGTACCTCTTGTGTTTGCAGGTGAGCATGGCCTCTGAGATGGGACACAGGTGAGAAACAGCAGCTCCGCTCAGATACTGAGACACTCGAGCTGCGACGCCGACAGGATCTGTTCAGCAGCAACACAACAACAGATTAAAGAAGCAGCAGCAGCAGGTTTACAGTCACACAGGTTCGACTCCAGGCACATCAGTAACATCACACACAAACGATGTGACCACAAAAAGGCAGAAGTGAACTGTGAAGGAGTTACTGCTGTAAAGAAGTAAAGGAACAGTTCACCCAAAACTGTAAACCGGTGAGCTGGTCCTGCAGCTTCTCATCTATCTAACTGTTCCAGCCTCGCTGTGGACCAGCTCAGCTGACTGCCGGTTCTGTTTCATGTTAAACACGGTCTCAGCGGACCGAACTGACTGAGCACCAGAGGTCAGAGGTCATCCCTCCTTCAGGTACCGAGAGGAGGCGGCTCCGCGCGTCCAAACAGCTCCCTCCAGCCGGCGTCCAAGAACAGGCTGTTGAATTTACTGTCCAGGGCCGCCAGGTACTTGGCCAGCGGGTGGGAACCTGGTGAGGCGATAAAACAAGGAGCATCATGGGAAGGTTCATCTGCCGGAGAGCAGAATTACTTGAGTGCGTGCATACCAACAGGGAGGATGAGAAAGCGGACGTAGTTCAGCCAATCAGGCGTCTTGCTGGCCAGCTGCTCTACGAAGCAGCACAGGACGGTGCTGAGGTAGCTCTGGTCTCCGCCCACCGCCACCTTCACCGTGGGCGGAGTCAGGGAGTTACAGTTACAGCTGGACACAGATCACACACGGTGAGACATCGTTGATGGAGTCAGTATTGATCATACATCAATAAACACCACGTTGACATCAGCTGGTCACATGACTCTTACAATCTCTGGATCCGGCTGATGACGGCGCTGAAGGCGGCCTGAACATCCGCAGCCGAGACGGTGCAGACGATTGGCTGATCGAACAGAAGCTCGGACAGATACTGAGGAGAGACACTCAGGATATAAAGACAGACAGGCAGAGAGCGACAGACAGGTACAGACAGGTACAGACAGACAGGTACAGACAGACAGGTACAGACAGGTACAGACAGACAGGTACAGACAGACAGACAGGTACAGAGACAGACAAACAGGTACAGACAGACAGACAGGTACAGACAGGTACAGACAGACAGACAGGTACAGACAGACAGGTACAGACAGACAGGTACAGACAGGTACAGACAGACAGACAGGTACAGACAGGCACAGACAGGTACAGACAGACAGACAGGTACAGACAGGTACAGAGAGACAGACAGGTACAGACAGACAGGTACAGACAGACAGACAGGTACAGACAGGTACAGACAGACAGACAGGTACAGACAGACAGACAGGTACAGACAGGTACAGACAGACAGACAGGTACAGACAGACAGACAGGTACAGACAGGTACAGACAGACAGACAGGTACAGACAGACAGGTACAGACAGGTACAGACAGACAGACAGGTACAGACAGACAGGTACAGACAGGCACAGACAGGTACAGACAGGCACAGACAGGTACAGACAGGCACAGACAGGCACAGACAGGTACAGACAGGTACAGACAGACAGACAGACAGACAGGTACAGACAGACAGACAGACAGGTACAGACAGGTACAGACAGGCACAGACAGGCACAGACAGGCACAGACAGGTACAGACAGGTACAGACAGACAGACAGACAGACAGGTACAGACAGACAAACAGGTACAGACAGGTACAGACAGGTACAGACAGACAGACAGACAGACAGGTACAGACAGACGGGTATAGACAGGTACAGACAGACAGACAGGTACAGACAGGTACAGACAGACAGACAGACACGTACAGACAGACAGACAGGTACAGACAGGTACAGACAGACAGACAGACAGGTACAGACAGGCACAGACAGGCACAGACAGGTACAGACAGGTACAGACAGACAGACAGACAGACAGGTACAGACAGACAGACGGGTACAGACAGGTACAGACAGGTACAGACAGACAGACAGACAGACAGGTACAGACAGACAGACGGGTACAGACAGGTACAGACAGACAGACAGGTACAGACAGGTACAGACAGGTACAGACAGACAGACAGACAGGTACAGACAGACAGACGGGTACAGACAGGTACAGACAGACAGACAGACAGGTACAGACAGACAGGTACAGACAGGTACAGACAGACAGACAGACAGGTACAGACAGGCACAGACAGGCACAGACAGGTACAGACAGACAGACAGACAGACAGACAGGTACAGACAGGCACAGACAGGTACATACAGGTACAGACAGGTACAGACAGGTACAGACAGACAGACGGGTACAGACAGGTACAGACAGACAGACAGGTACAGACAGGTACAGACAGGTACAGACAGAAAGACGGGTACAGACAGGTACAGACAGGTACATACAGGTACAGACAGACAGACGGGTACAGACAGGCACAGACAGGCACAGACAGGTACAGACAGGTACAGACAGGTACAGACAGACAGACAGACAGACAGGTACAGACAGACAGACGGGTACAGACAGGTACAGACAGGTACAGACAGGTACAGACAGGTACAGACAGACAGACAGGTACAGACAGGTACAGACAGGTACAGACAGACAGACAGACAGGTACAGACAGACAGACGGGTACAGACAGGTACAGACAGACAGACAGACAGGTACAGACAGACAGGTACAGACAGGTACAGACAGACAGACAGACAGGTACAGACAGGCACAGACAGGCACAGACAGGTACAGACAGACAGACAGACAGACAGACAGGTACAGACAGGCACAGACAGGTACATACAGGTACAGACAGGTACAGACAGGTACAGACAGACAGACGGGTACAGACAGGTACAGACAGACAGACAGGTACAGACAGGTACAGACAGGTACAGACAGAAAGACGGGTACAGACAGGTACAGACAGACAGACAGGTACAGACAGGTACAGACAGACAGACAGACAGGTACAGACAGGTACAGACATACAGACAGGTACAGACAGGTACAGACAGACAGACAGACAGACAGGTACAGACAGGTACAGACAGGCACAGACAGGTACAGACAGGTACAGACAGGTACAGACAGGTACAGACAGGTACAGACAGACAGACAGGTACAGACAGGTACAGACAGGTACAGACAGACAGACAGACAGACAGGTACAGACAGGTACAGACAGACAGACCTGTCCCTGCCAGTCTGTGGTGTTGATCAGGATGATGGAATCAGGGATCAGATCATCAGAGAACAGGATGTGGTTCAGCTGATCCAGGACCGACTTCCTGGCCACCTGAAGAAACACAAACACACCTCAGAGCTGGTGACACGACTCCGTCCCTGAAACCAGAACCAGAACCTAAACCTTAAAACGGTCCTGCCTGTCTCACCTGTGGAGCAGGTATCCTGTAGTCAGACGACGTCTCACTGTCCACACTGCTGGTTCTGTCGGTACCTCTGGAGTTCTGTCTGTCCTTCATGGAGCCGCTCCAAGGATGGCGAGACAGCTGACTTCCTGTCTTACTGCAGAGAGACAGACAGATCAATGACTGTTTAGGTGTGTGTGTGTGTGTGTGTGTGTGTGTGTGTGTGTGTGTACCTTGGTGACATGTGTGTTTGAGACTCAGTTTTACAGAGTTTGGCAGCCGGGCCTGCATCTGTTCCCATGGCAACGTCATCCTCACATTCCTGTTTAGAGAAGAAGAATGTGAAGATGTGTGTGTGTGTGTGTCTGTGCCTGTGTGTGTGTCTGTGCCTGTGTGTGCATGTGTGTGTGTCTGGTCCGGACTCACCCCGGTGCCGACCCCGTCTCCTCTGGACTCTTCTGGACCTCCAGCAGAAAGCAGCTCTGCAGCCTGAAAACCAACAACAGAGTCAGTGACACAGTTTGTCCAGCAGGAGGCAGCAGAGCACACGACAGTCTGTGGACGCACTCCAACATGTCAGTCACTCCCTCCTCTCATGTCTCAGAGTCCACCTGTCGCCTCTCTACCTGCCGCCTCTTTTGGTCACAGGTGCTGCAAAACAGCATGGTGGGACCTGAGACGTCCTTCATAAAGACGCTCTGAGATCGATGTCCAGTTCACAGGCGGGAGGACGGAGGAGACGGAGGAGACGTTTCATGACTTCCTCCTGACTAACAAACCAGTGACTCAGCTGTGGTGGCGTCCGCTGACTGTTGTGAGCGTGTGAGCTGTGACTGAGCGCCTCCTGTCAGGTGTGACGTCTCCCTGATGAAAACACTGTGAGGGACACTGTGTTTGTACTCACAGCTGCAGTCTGTTCTCTCTGCTGGCTCTTCTGACTGATCTCCGTCTGAGAACTGGACTGTGAAATCCCATCAAAGAACGGCCTGTGGGTCAGACGACACAGCACAGTGACGACAACAACACACAAACTGTCTGCAGGGAAACAACATGGACGCTGCTGACGGTCGACAGGCTTCTGCCTGGTAAAGGCAGTTTTATGATCACGGGGTGAAATGAAAATAAATGAATCGAGGAGTTCAGACCTGCTCAGTTTGTCAAGAGGAGACTTCTGTTGTTAACTAGCGCGATACAAAAGATAGCTTGATGTGTTCTCTGCTGCAGACTGAGATCACAGCAGACGAGCTGATGGAGACAGATGATGTTTAAATCAAGTCTCAGCTGCTGCAGAATGCTGCAACTCTGTTTGACTGTGAAGCTCCAGAACTGTTCTGTGGACTACCACACTTCTCTGTGAGTTTACATATTTAGGTGATCTGTTCCTTTAAGTGCGACCTCTGACGTGTAGTCTCTGTTTGATGTGAATGTTTTACTTCTCTGCCCGGCTGTCCATTGAACCCTTCAGCCTGCTGCAGGTGAACACTCAGGAGTTCTGAGGTATGAATGTGGATGTCGGGTGAGTCGGACCTGAGTTTGGGTTTGGGCGTGCTGACGATGCTGTCGTTGTCGTCCAGCTCCGGGCCGCTGTCACTCTGGTTGTAAACCTCCAGACTGTCGTACAGGAGGTCCAGGTCCTCCTCGGCCTCCTGACTCCGTCCCACCGGGTCAGAGTCCAGAACCTGCAGGGGAGACAAACTATCAGCCAGGTGACAGGACAGCGTTTAAAGATCAGTCTGAAGGATCTCAGCTCGTCTCAGCTCAAGTTATTATTCTTCAGATGTTCAGATATAATTATACACATTATCGTTAACATGACTGTGAAAACGACATTCTGGTTCTGGTGCCGCCTGTGGACAGAGCAGATGATGATGAAGCGTTAAACTTTGTGTTGGTGTGGCACCAGCAGACGACAGAGCAGCTGCTCTCAGATCAGCCTCAGACACTAACAGACAGCTGAGTACAAACCTCGTCGGTGACTTTGAATCTTTTCAGCAGAGCCACAAACTTCTGTTTGAAGTTCGGTTGCTGACGGCAGAGAAAAACAGACAGACAGAAGAAAAGTGAGACAGTTTCCACGTCTGATCAGTATGTGAGCAGCATCACATCCTAACTGCTTCATTCAGCTACACCAGCTGGGCTCAGCCCCCCGCCACCCACCGACAGTAATGTATGGCTGCATATTAAATGCTGCTGAGCATATTTAATTTGGAAATGTAGATTTTGTTGATTTCTGCGGCAGGAAAACATCCATCAACGTTGAACCCTCAGAAACAGGGAGGATGTTCAAACCAAAGCGAGGCTCCAGAACAGCTGCAGCTTCCTGTTGACACCGTCAGACAGCAGCTCTGATTGGTCCTCACCTGCGTCAGAGAGGCTGTCCGGATCATTTTCCCACGAGACTTCTTCGTCTTTCCTTGGACTTCATCGTCATCATCATACATGTCCTGAGAAACACACAGAAGGACGGTCCGATTCTGTTCATTCCGATCTGAACCACAGAAGCTGCAGAGTCCAACATCTGACAAGTTCAGTCACATTATCAGAGTCGACGCTGCTCCACAGCCAAACTGTCGGGACGACTTTTGTCACAGTGACATTTGATTGTGTTCAGAGGACGAAACGACTGTGACGATCGCTTCAGATCTCCATCAGTCTAACATTGTTGTTAGCTTCTGCTTCATGTTGTTATACAAACAATATCCAAAACACATGGAGCATAAACATGCTAATACGGGCATGCTAACGTAAGTCCATTATAAATCCATCATCGGACTGCTTCCCTCCTATTTGTCCACTTATTTGACACGGAAACAGTCCGATCGCAGCCTGCGGTCCCTGGATTTCATCTTATTTGCCATCTCGTCAGTTCGTACTGAAAGGGGTCTCCTACGCTGCGCCTGCAACCTGGAACTTGCTCCAGCAGAGGCTGAAGCTGTCCAGCTTTATTCCTTTAGGGGACTTCAAATTGCATGTAGGAAGGCTGATGAGACAGTCTGTGGGGGTCTGCACATGTACATAACCGGTACTATTCTATTCTTCCTTGCACTTTGTAGTTTGCACTATACTACACTATACACTATACACTATACTATACAATTTTTGTGTGTGTTCTGTGTTGTGTCTCCTGTCTGTTCAGTTAGTCTGTAACTTTGTGTTTTGCTGCTGCCTGCCTGGAACAGGTCTCTCTTGTAAATGAGACCCTGGGTCTCAATGAGATTTTACCTGTATAAATAAAGGTTAATAAAAAATGTAAAAGTATCATCACGTAAATATCAACAGTTACACTCACCTATAACAGGTGTACTTTGAACTGAATGTAACTAAAGTATGCTAACATGGTAACATCATTAGCAGATGACTCATTCATTTAATTGAATCAGTTTTTAGTAACATGCTAGCACATCACCATGCTAACTGTACAGAACTATTTTAAAACGTCGGCTAATGTTTTATGCGAGAATATTATATGCTAACATATGTTGACATGCTAACTGTAGCTGTAGTTCAAATAACAACTGATACGATTAATTGATCATCACAGGAGTCAATCCATTCCTAAATAACCAACTGAAGTTTCATTGCGATCGCCTCACATCACATTGATTTTACCATCAAGTGTTTTCTAATTCATACGTAATGACGTACTGAGCCGTAGTTAATGTTCCAGCTGATCTGTGAGACAGGTGTGTTGAGGCTCACCTGAGGTTGGACGGCATCATCACTTCCTTCCTGTTCAGAGGAGAAGCTGTCGTCATCGTCCTCCCAGTAGTTCTCCAAGTCAGGAGAGCGATCTGTCGCACAAACACACAAACAGTCTCATCAGCACAAACTGACAAGAAGTAGAAGTGATGTGTGAGGATCAGAGGGAGCGACGAGGTGAAATCTGACAGAATCTGATTTATAAAGAACGTGTTCCCGGGATCAGACCAATCAGGAGCCAGTGTGTAATGAGCAGCTGATGCTGTCAGACATGCTGCAGGTCGGCTTCGCTGTTCTCCTACCTGAGGCCTTGGACTTGTTGCCATGGTGACCACTTGTGTCCTCCTGTTCGATTGGCTGGCTGGAGAGAGAATGGACGCTCAGCTCCGCCGCACGCACCGAAGCATCCTTCAGGTTGCTATGGAGACCAAGGATGTGGGCTCCGTCTGTCGGATGCTGCATCACCTGGGAAACACACACACACACACACACACACATTATAGAGACAAACACCCACACACTAACACAGGTTAGGCCGTCACTGTAGACTGAACGAGATGTTTTATTGCTCCTGTAGGCTGGTGAAGACTTCATGTATAATAATAATATTACTATTATCATTATAAATAATCAGTATGATTATTATCATTGTTAATAAATAATATTATACAGTTTGCACCCTAACATTAATAGTTATATTATTTATTATAATAAATAATAATAGAAATAATAATAAGAAGAAGATGACTGCTCAGTTCAGATGATGTGTTAACAGCTGCTTCGCTCCATCACATCTTTATTTTCTATCTGTATAAAATGTACGAGTGTTGAAACATTCTTTTTTTTACTAGAGAAAGCTGATCACACCTGGTGCCACCACCTCTGTGATCCATCACAGTGTTACAGAGTGCTTGCTGATGGGGGAATGTTGGGTCCAAATTAACTAACTGAAGAGGACAAGTGTTGTGAGTAACTTTTGTTGTGACGTGCCACTGTGTGGACAAAACTGACTTGACCTGTGATGTGATGTCACTTCCTGCTCTGTATGAAACAAACCCGTCCATCACTGAGACACACAGACTCCATGTTTCTACTCAAAGACAGAAAGAAGTTCATGTAGAACATTTGCTGAATGAACAAGAAGGTCCAAATAATGCAGAATGAGTCAGAGACAGAGTTTCACAGAGTTTATAAAGTGTCTCCAACTCAACAACTCACTAAACTGACACATTTGTTAAGGGAGTCTGGGGACTTTCTCCACGGGGACAAAGAAGGAGCCTATATTGTTACTGTTTAGTGTCTTTGTAACATGTGACATGTTTAGATCAATAACACGATTTTTATACAGAAGTGAATGAAAGTCAACAGCCGCATGGAGCAGACAACAAAATACATTCAGACTCGTTGAACCCAGGATCGTTGTGTGTCATGACTCTCGGTTTGTGGTAAGAAAAAACGATTTCAGGCGTATTTATGTCAACGACAGTTAATATGAAATTAATTTACCAAGAGGAGTCGCAGCTCTGTGGAGCTACATGATGCTTTGAGCTAAAAGCTTACATGCTCACAGTGACAACGCCATCAGTCCTGCAGGTTATAAAGCACATGAACATGGTGACCTGAAGAAGGCGCTAGATTAAAGCAGAGGGTCAGCAGGGTCACTGCAGTTCATCCTGATGGGAACATGAACGTCTGCAGCACAGGTGTGGCTAACACAGTGCTACCTGTCGTACCTCGGCCATGTTGATCACTCCCACTGCCAGGGTCTTGTAGCCCAGGATGGTTCTGTTCTTGTACCTCTTCCTCCTCTGCAGCATCACATGCAGGCGGTTCACATCGCGCTTCAGGAAGTGAGGATACTGAAAGACAGAGCGGCACACACAGGCTTACAACCAGGCAGCGAAAACAGCACGAATATCAACCTGACAAACAGATAGAGTGAATAATATGAGACCTGCAGTGAGAAGGTGAGCTCCAGGTCTGTTTCCATCAGACCGTCTGGAGGAAGAAGGTACTCGTTGGATCTTAACGTCCGCTTCGAGCCCTGAGAGACCACATGGAGGCGGAGACACATCATCAATGTTAATGTTAGGATGCAAACTATCCATGTGGTGGATGGGTCAGAGCTTTATGAAGACACCATGTGACTGTGATACCGTGGTTCCTTGTTCACACCTGAGTCAGAGACACTCGTCACCCACCGGCTTTATCTACCTGGTATCTCCACCACTTTGGTGCTAGATCATTACTTCCCAGGCGGTAACTACACAGTGACGGTATTTCATGTTTTTCTTGAAAACAGAGTTTTTTATATTTCTGTGTTTTTGCCTGGGCTCTAATTCTTTGTCTCTGTTGGCTCGAGCAGAAATCTCCAGCATGGTTCTGCTTCCTGCTTGCCTGAGTTCCTCCATGCCAGCTCCAGTCGACCCTGACTGCCTGCCTGCCTCCAAACCTGCTCCTCCCATCCACATTCCCCCCCAGACAGCACTAGTTTGTCCCATTAAATCCTTGACTTGACTTCCTGTCCCCATCATGACAATAAATGGATCAGAAGATGCTGAAATAACAACATGCTGCTTCAGGTCTGTTGGCCAGAGGACAGGCAAGCTGCTTTTGTAATGTTTGTTCCCTGAATGGAGTTCAGATGGATCAGAGCTCTGCTGTGCTCAGACGTATTTCCATGACTTACCAGGTAGTCTGACTTCCTCACTTCCCTCCACAGCATCTCTTTATCTGTCCTTTCTGAGTACAGATGTGTTATCGTACAGCTCTGTGACTGCAAACAGCCACGATTACTGATTATTATCTTCTCCTCCACTGATGTTCATGGATGTCAGGACACCGACAGGCTTTCCCACAGCTTGAGTTCAATATCTTCAACTCATGCTAAGTTTTCTTCTCATTATCTTTGTATGTAACCTAGACACGCAAATAATTTGCCTCATGTTTGGTCTGAACGTCCCGTTCCATCCATCGTGACAGTGCTCTGACAGCAGTAACCGGATTACTTCCAGACTGAAGATGGTGACATGTTCTCACCTGGATCTTGACAGCGATGACGACGGAGCTGAGCTCTCTGTCCAGCTCCTTCAGCACCATCAGCCTCTTCAGCGTCAGACTGCACAGCCTGCAGACGACACGTCACACAGGACAGTCAGAGCCATGCTAACCCTAACCCTGCCAACGAGCGCCACGCGTTCAGCTCCTGACGCAAAATGATCAGGATGAGCAGGTATAGGAACAACAAGCAGGTGTTTGTTTTTCTCAGTTCACATTCTGTCGTTGAAGAGTGATCGACAGGCCAACAAACACACAGGTGGAAACATCACCTGCTTGGAAGGTGATGGAGGAAACTGTTCGACTGTGGAAGCAGCTTATTATTTACCTTTGTTGTTAGAAGGCGACCAAGTCTGTACAGGGACAGTCGGACTTCACCCACAACACTGAACTGATGGAGGGGATCAGTCGCTGGGTTTCAACCAGAGGTTTGACTTTATATGAATGAAAGTCTCCAGCAGGAGCTGTGAGGCTCAGCTGCTCCTCTGGGATCTCGTTACCGGAGGATCATGTCTGGACTCGTCCTCCACTCGACAGCTTCCTGTCAACACCAGCCAGGAGCAGCTAATACCTGCTAATACCTGCTAATACCTGCTGCTCACCTGCACTGTGACTGCTGTCCGGTTCACTGCAGCACAGACAGAACCACACGCTTCTGAGTAAACTCTGTAAATCACAACAGTCCTCTTCAGTCATTCAAACTCACACATTCATTTTACGGGTATGTTCCATACAGAGCAGGAAGTGACATCACACCAGGACGCAGGTAAGTGTCAGGTGTGATCTCTTTTATTCATGTTCACCTGATCAGGAACTCGCTGAACGTGTCGCTCAGCTGTGATCTTTGCTGGAAACCAACAGGTGGCTGTTTCCTGAGTCTACAGACCATTTAAGAGGATTAACTCTGATTGGTCGAGGTCGTTAGCCCCCACACAGCCACACTGCTGCTAATCCGCCCAGAAACAGGTGGAGGGATCAATATTCTTCACTGGAGGCTTCTACTCATCTTGTTCTGATTGGCTGCTGTAATGTGACGTTATCAGTGATGTCATAAGTCCACAGTCGTCTCTGTCCCTGCTGATCCAGGGTCAGTAGAGTCAGGTCAAAGTCTTCAGCTCTTCCTAAGCATTCTGGGAGATGTAGTTCCTCTGTCTTTGGCTTACTCCCTCCGACATACAGTTAGGTATAGGAAACACTGTGCAGTGAGATGAATATAGATATAAGCAGTGGTGTGCCCTCTTGGTTGGCACAACACACTAAACTGCCCCCTCGGCTGGTTAAAACATGATAAACTGCCTTCTTAGGAGCAAAAACACGCGCTAAAGTGCCCTCTTCAGTGGCCAGAACCTTCTTTCTTTTCGCCCCTGCCCTTCCAAAAGTCTGTGTGAAGTAAATATAATATACAGGTGTGCAGCAGAGATCACACTGTGATCAGCTAATGTGAGTTCTCTACTGTATCAGTGCCATTAAAATAAAAGTATTTAAAGTGTATATGGAGTTTCCTGAGAGTCTGAAACTATATCAAATATTTATATCCAAAACAACACGCTGACAGCCTGTAGCCCCTCTACAAGCCGAGAGAATAGAAAGATAGCTAACTTGAGGAAATGAATGATGTGGATTTGTTCCTGGAGCGCAGGTTTGAAACCCTGACGTTACAGGATGTGTTGGACTGAAGGCCGAGGGAGACTCGTCACTCACACTGATGGTTAAACACATGGTGGCTTTAACGTCTGTAGAACGTAAACTGCTTCAGCAGCCACACGACTTCACGGCCAAAGTTATCGGCCAGTTGGCCCAGCGGAGGAAACGCCGTGCCGCCTGTCTTTGAATGAACCCTGAAGCACTTCTGAGGCTCTGTTGTGGACTGACTGATACAGACGTGACCCGTGTGTGTGCGTCTGTCGGTGGACCTGCAGGCCCGGAACACGTCTGTGGCTGTGCTGTGGGTCTCAGTGGTGCTGAGCTCTTGGAGGGTCACACACTGCAGCTTTACACAAGTAACACAACTACAGCCAGACAACACAAACACACACCAGTCGCTCAGGACACACAGTCCTCAACACAAAGTCTCGAGTCGTCCACACCTGAGCTCTGAACCACCAGGACATCCTCACAGCGTCGCCACGGAAACACAAACCAGAGATGAACAAGCTGCTGCTTCACACACACACACACACACACACACACACACACACACACACTCTCTCTCTCGCACACACACACACACACACACTCTCTCTCGCACACACACACACACACACACACACACACACACACACACACACACACACACACAGACTCGTGTAGGCTAACAACCTACATTTATGTTGATTTCATTTATTCAACAATAACAACCACAAACAAAACAACCATAACAATAAAAGTGATAGTAACATGATCTCTCACACACACACACACACACACTCACACACACACACACCCTCTCTCGCACACACACACACACACACACACTCTCTCTCGCACACACACACACACACACACACACACACACACACACACACACACTCTCTCGCACACACACACACACACACACTCACACACACACTCTCTCTCACACACACACACACACACTCTCTCTCGCACACACACACACACACACACACAAACACACGCACACACACACACTCTCTCTCTCGCACGCACACACACACTCACACACACACACACACACACACACACACACACTCTCTCTCGCACACACGCACACACACACACACACACACACACGCACACACACACTCTCTCTCTCGCACGCACACACACACGCACACACACACACACACACACACAGCTTCTATCGGCTCTGGACCCGGCGGTACCTCCTTCCTCCTCTCCCCGCCTTCAGCCGCTCCTCTCCGGCCGCACACTAATCCTCTTACCTGGGGACGCAGCTCGGAGATGACCGGTCGATCTCCCAGGTCGCAAACAGGTTCATCGGCACCGGGACGAGGCCGTCAGGCTCTCCGGCAGCACCGAACCCGACCGCTGGGTCTGGGTCCGGTGGGAAAGCGCTCCCACGTACCGCTCCTCTGTCCGCTGCCATCGTCGCCTCTTCGCGGCGGCAGGTCGGTGAGATGCCGCCTGCTGATCTTTCAGCCCGGCCGACAGACAGCGGGGCGGGGCTGAGGGCTGGACACCGGAACACTCACTGATCCAGAACCAGCCCGAACACAGCGGAGCAGAGATGGAGGACCAAACCCGTCCACTGTGGTACCACCTCCTCCAGAGGGAACATCCACCTGTTACCTGCTCCACAGCAGGAGGCGTTAAAGGAGCAGTCTGTAGTTTAAAGGTTCAGTCTGTAGTTTAAAGGTTCAGTCTGTATTTTAAAGGAGCAGACTGTAGATTAAAGGAGCAGTCTGTAGATTAAAGGAGCAGTCTGTAGATTAAAGGAGCAGTCTGTAGTTTAAAGGAGCAGTCTGTAGTTTAAAGGTTCAGTCTGTAGATTAAAGGTTCAGTCTGTAGTTTAAAGGTTCAGTCTGTATTTTAAAGGAGCAGACTGTAGATTAAAGGAGCAGTCTGTAGATTAAAGGTTCAGTCTGTAGTTTAAAGGTTCAGTCTGTAGATTAAAGGAGCAGTCTGTAGATTAAAGGAGCAGTCTGTAGTTTAAAGGAGCAGTCTGTAGTTTAAAGGTTCAGTCTGTAGATTAAAGGAGCAGTCTGTAGATTAAAGGAGCAGTCTGTAGTTTAAAGGTTCAGTCTGTAGTTTAAAGGTTCAGTCTGTAGTTTAAAGGAGCAGTCTGTAGTTTAAAGGAGCAGTCTGTAGATTAAAGGTTCAGTCTGTAGATTAAAGGTTCAGTCTGTAGTTTAAAGGTTCAGTCTGTAGTTTAAAGGAGCAGACTGTAGATTAAAGGAGCAGTCTGTAGTTTAAAGGAGCAGTCTGTAGATTAAAGGTTCAGTCTGTAGATTAAAGGAGCAATCTGTAGTTTAAAGGTTCAGTCTGTAGTTTAAAGGAGCAGTCTGTAGTTTAAAGGTTCAGTCTGTAGATTAAAGGTTCAGTCTGTAGTTTAAAGGAGCAATCTGTAGTTTAAAGGTTCAGTCTGTAGTTTAAAGGAGCAGTCTGTAGTTTAAAGGTTCAGTCTGTAGATTAAAGGTTCAGTCTGTAGATTAAAGGAGCAATCTGTAGTTTAAAGGTTCAGTCTGTAGTTTAAAGGAGCACTCTGTAGTTTAAAGGTTCAGTCTGTAGATTAAAGGTTCAGTCTGTAGATTAAAGGAGCAGTCTGTAGATTAAAGGAGCAGTCTGTAGTTTAAAGGTTCAGTCTGTAGATTAAAGGTTCAGTCTGTAGATTAAAGGTTCAGTCTGTAGTTTAAAGGTTCAGTCTGTAGATTAAAGGAGCAGTCTGTAGATTAAAGGTTCAGTCTGTAGTTTAAAGGTTCAGTCTGTAGATTAAAGGAGCAGTCTGTAGATTAAAGGTTCAGTCTGTAGATTAAAGGAGCAGTCTGTAGATTAAAGGTTCAGTCTGTAGATTAAAGGAGCAGTCTGTAGATTAAAGGTTCAGTCTGTAGATTAAAGGTTCAGTCTGTAGATTAAAGGAGCAGTCTGTAGATTAAAGGTTCAGTCTGTAGATTAAAGGTTCAGTCTGTAGATTAAAGGTTCAGTCTGTAGATTAAAAGTTCAGTCTGTAGATTAAAGGAGCACTCTGTAGATTAAAGGTTCAGTCTGTAGATTAAAGGAGCAGTCTGTAGATTAAAGGAGCAGTCTGTAGATTAAAGGTTCAGTCTGTAGATTAAAGGAGCAGTCTGTGGATTAAAGGTTCAGTCTGTAGACTAAAGGAGCAGTCTGTAGTAGGGGTGTCAACGTCTACACGTGTAAACGGATACACGGATAACAAATCATAACCGTTTAGAAAAATCAATAACCGTTTACACGTCTTTTTTTCTTCCTCCTCCTCCTCCTCGTTCATTTCTCATCAATATATATAGTATTCAGGGTTTCCCCTACATGTAATTGACTGTAGCGCACCGCCACGGCAAAATAAAAGCCGCCACACCTTAAAAATTCAGGCATAAATAAATCTAGTGGAAATATTTTACCGTCGTCTTCCACCGCAGTCTTTGACGTTAACTAGCATGTTGGATATTTAGCTTGATAATTGGCTAGAGGATTAAAATGGTCACTTAGACCAGAGTCCTGCACTGGTCACCGCATCCGACCTGTTTTCCGACAGTAGCACAGATTACATTCCGTACCAGAGCCGACCCGCTAGAAATTGATACCGACGCCCGAAGGAAAATTGGACGGACGCAATTTTTAAAAGTGAAAGTAATATAATGTTACCTGAAAGCTTCAGATAATAACATTAACTAACTATACACTTAAATGTTCCCACTAGTGCAGTTATCCGCATACATAATAGATGAATGGGGCACAATGTTACGTTGATATAAAAATTAAAAAAAAACCCACAGCCAGTGTCGTGTCACGTCACTTCAAGTTGACTGGGGGACACGATGGCGGCGGTCAACAAGCGGAGCACTGTTTGTTTTTTGAACAAACTGCCAGTGGAAATCAAGTTAAGTGGAGGCTATGTCAGGCAAAGTTGGCTTACAACAACAGCACGGGATCCATGCTAAACCACCTGCGATGGAAACACCCGAACAAGTTGGAGGGAGAGACTGCTGCTGGCATCGGTGCTACCACAGCTGCGATAGAAAGAGATCATAAATCTCCGACGTGTAACCGTGTACACGTCGGTTAGAAGCCCCGTTTACACGTGTAGAACAAATTGTAAACGTTGACACCCCTAATATGTAGAATAAAGGAGCAGTCTGTAGATTAAAGGTTCAATCTGTAGATTAAAGGAGCAGTCTGTAGTTTAAAGGAGCAGTCTGTAGATTAAAGGTTCAGTCTGTAGATTAAAGGAGCAGTCTGTAGATTAAAGGTTCAGACTGTAGGAGCAGTCTGTAGTTTAAAGGTTCAGTCTGTAGATTAAAGGAGCAGTCTGTAGTTAAAAGGTTCAGTCTGTAAATTAAAGGAGCAGTCTGTAGTTTAAAGGTTCAGACTGTAGGAGCAGTCAATGTAATGACACTTCTCAAAAAGGTAAAAGAATAAAACAAGTATTTTCTGCTCGTGTTCTGTGCCTCAGTGGAGAGAACGTGTATAGTCGTATAAATAAATGGTGAACATTTCGTGAATAAAACTTTAGTTGACAGTTACTTGACTTTTACTAAACAATACATTCTTTATAAACCATCGTAAAGTGTAATTCAGCCTGTTTTAAACGGTCCACTCCATCACGTGTTGTGCCTCTGTCTGAAAATAAAACTTTCATCTGATTCAATAAAGAATAAGTTCTGTTTCTGTTCTGGTGGGCTGCTCAGGACATCAGACGAATCTCACTCTTCTGTTTTTTTCCTCAGTTTTGTTTCGTAGTGCAGAAAATGTATTTAATGTGACATTTCAAACCTCTGCTTCCACCTTGTGGTCAAACTGTGTCACTGCAGCTCCTCGATCAGCAGCTGAACATCTGCAAACTGAAACCTTCTTATCAGCTCGTCTTCTCTGCGCTCTCTGCTGCCCTTTCAACAGCTGACAGTTTTCACTCTGAACACAAGTAAGGACCACACAAACTGAGGACGGAAGACTTATTGAGTTTATTGCTGCATTAGCAAAGTCATGAGTCGAACAAAATATCAGAAACACAAATATATATAGTCTTCGATAATTTATCCGTTTTCTAGATCTCACACAAACATGTATTGTTTTTGGTTTTCTTGGAGAGGTTTGTTCATCGAATGTTTGACAGAGTTTTAGTGTAGAAGATTTATTTTATGTAAATATTATTGCTAACCGAACCGCGAGACCTTCACAACACCAGGTGCAGATAGAGAATCAAAGTTTGAGGCGTAAAGCCAGAAAAGTCAGAAAAACTAGAAATTTCCTGAGAAAGGTTCTGACTGTGAGTCTGAACTGTTGTCTCGTCCCTCTCTCACGTTTGTTCACATCTCTCATCACTCTCCTCCTCTTCCTCTGGTATGGTGGTGAAGTCCTCCACCACCACTCTGGGCAGCACCACCTGCTGGGTGTTGGACATCTGAACATCAGAGTTCTGCTGTATCTCAGCTCCTCGATCTGCAGGAGGAGGCGCCGGCTGGTGTTTCCTGTACTGCACCAGACTGCAGCTCTTCACAACGATGGCGATCACGTTCTTGCCCATCATGATCCCGGACACGCGGACGTCCCCGTATATCAGCAGGTTTCCCCCGCGGATCAGGAGGGTGATGATGTTGATGGTGGCCAGACTGAGGATGGGGTAGAGCATCATTTTGTGCGGGACGATGTTCACCCCCTGCATGCTGATCTCACTCAGAGAGACGCAGGGCAGCACCA
The DNA here is from genome assembly GCF_900880675.1 of Sparus aurata. Classification (NCBI taxonomy): domain Eukaryota; kingdom Metazoa; phylum Chordata; class Actinopteri; order Spariformes; family Sparidae; genus Sparus; species Sparus aurata. The sequence continues at coordinate 1,157,914 of NC_044187.1, read as the reverse complement.
GGAGAAGGATGTAGCAGTAGAAGAACATCAGTCCCTCCACCCACAGGGGGAGCCCCTCCCTCTGAAGCTCCCACAGGTTGGCCTGCACGTCTACAACATCCAGGAGGTCCACCACCACCCAGAAGAGACGACTACGGATCTCTTCTCTTTTCTTATACGGTCGTAAGTACTCCAGATGATCTATCGCTGCCAGAGTTATGAACACGATGGGCATGCAGACCGACAGCAGCAGAGTCAGAGCTCTCCTGGACACATCCGAGTCTGTCGCCTCTGCATCTGCACTCACATCCTGAGTCTTGTAGTTCTGATACACAAAGTACACCTTGATCTCCAGAATGAATATGTAGAAGAACCAGAGGATCATGGCGTAGCCTCGTCTGGCTGTGTGCACCTCCGACCCAGCCAAGACGGCAACATATCGCAGCACGATGAGGAAACACGCGTCTCCAGCCAGCACGGTGACGCACACGCCGATCCTCCTGGGACCAGGATTCTGCTCCACCAGGTAGGCGTCCATCAGGGCCAGGCTGGTCACGATGAGGACCGCCGTCAGGCAGACGTGGGGCCTGTTAGCAGCGGGTCGTGAGGGAACCATTGCAGGTCAAGTTTTTAAAGAGGCAAGAACAAAGAGTTCCTCTTATGACCACTAGATGCTGCTCCAAGAAAAAGTCTCAGTTTGATTGTGGTTTCCAACTCAGGTAAGCATTCAGCAACACCGTGCTCATTTAAACTGATATTCAAATGGATGTTATTTAAAGCTGCAGCAAGGAACTTTTATTTGTTGTTGATTCTGGCGCCCCATGTGGACAAACAATGACAATGTTGAACTTGCTTTAGTTCCGTTCCGCTTCTCTCTTCAGGCTGTGAGTCACTTCACTTCATCCTTAGCACTCCCGACATAAAAAAACTTTTTAATTTGATGACTCCTCAAACCTGCTGACGGACATTAACAATAACTATCACACAGAAACATCCAACCTTCTCACCGGCTGTCAGGTTGCACCAGTAGGTCAGATAGAAGCATCAGTGTCGAAGTGAAAAGGTTTCAAAACCAGTTAAAAGTTCCTTGTAGTTTTGTAATTGTAATGAGTTTGTAATTTATCTGCTACTGTCAGCAAACAGTTAAGTCTCTACTCACATTTTAACTTTTCACAGACGGTTGCACAACCAACCATTCAGGTATTGCAGCTCAAGCTAACTTGTGATAATAAAACATCTTTTACATCACTTGAGCTTCTCCACAGTTGTTGTGCTCCTGGTCAGCAATGATAACGAACAACCAAAATCCCGCTTCAGAACCTCTTTGTGCCACATCACACACTCCACCCGGCAGTTTGCACATCAGATTGATAATCCAACTGAGGACTGCTTCTCTTGGACTCAGCATTGTCTCATAAATTCAGGTGAAACAAGAAAAAGATAATCATGAATCATATCCCCGAAGTTTGGACATCTGCACAACGTTATAAACCCAACAGATCCACCTCTGGGTTGAAGTCGAGCAGGACCAAGTTTTGGATTTGTGCCTCCAACCCAAGTCTGAATTCTGACGACATGAGACTTAATGAGAACCTAACGAGGACGCTGGTCTTCACAGCAGGTCCTCTTGGAGAAAAGTTTGTCTCAGAGATTTTTTGCTTCAACAGAAGAGTGTTCAGAAATCCAGAAGATCCTTGTGATGAAAGTGATGAATCAGAGAGCGCGAGCTCATCATCGGCTCCACCGCTGAGGAACGAGTCTGTCTGCGGTTCTTCTTCTCTTCTTGCCGGCGTTCTCTTCAGCAGCAAACAGGAAACTGGAACATCTTCAGTCCTGAACTCATCTCATCTGAATCCAGCAGAGTGTCGTCCTCTCGCTTCACAACTGCAGGCGCTGATTTCATAAAGACCACATCTGCAACAATTTTACAGCAAAATCTCTCTCTCTCTCTCTCTCCCTCTCTCTCCCTCTCTCCCTCCTCCCCTCTCTCCTCCCCCCCTCTCTCTCTCCTCTCCTCTCTCTCTCTCCCCCCTCTCTCCTCCCCTCTCTCCCTCTCTCTCTCCCTCCCCCTCTCTCCTCTCTCTTCCTCTCTCTCTCCTCTCTCTCCTCCCTCTTTCCTCCCCCTCTCCTGTCTCTCTCCTCTCTCTTTCCTCCCCCTCTCTCCTCTCCCTCTCCTCTCCTCTCCCCCCTCTCCCTCTCTTTCCTCCCCCCTCTCCTCTCTCTCTCCTCTCTCTCTCCTCTCTCTTTCCTCCCCCTCTCTCCTCTCCTCCCTCTCCCCCTCTCTCCCTCTCCTCCCTCCCTCTCCTCCCTCTCCCTCTCCTCCCTCTCTCTCTCCTCCCTCTCTCCTCTCCTCTCTCCTCCCCCTCTCTCCTCTCTCTCTCTCTCTCTCTCTCTCTCTCCTCCCTCTCTCCTCTCCTCCCTCTCCCTCTCCTCCCTCTCTCTCTCCTCCCTCTCTCACTTTCCCTATATATACAGTATCTGTTCTTTTTTTGTTTGTTTGTTAAAATAAAAGGGACAATGCACATCAATTGACATTTTCAGTTTACACTCAAAATGTAAATATGCCAGAGTTTTCATCTGTAGTTCCCCATATTACTGCTAACAGGGCTGTTCAGAGGCTGGAAATGTGATTAATTACAATAAAATAACAGTATGTGTGGAGGGAGGATATTGAAATGTAAGTATTTATAACTAACCCATGACTAAGGTCCAAACACTGCTACACAACAGTCCTCCTCACATGTGAACTCTCACCGAGCCCTGTGACGGACTCTCAGAATAAGGTTGCTAGTTGAGTTCCAGTGGACTGCAGAGCAGCCGGTGATTCATGCCTGTATCTGTGGTGATAAGATATTCTGTTTGTTACAGTCAGCTGCAGCCGGCATGAAGCAGTCACCTAAACCGTCTTCTCAACACCCTGAGGACGTCACATCAGTGGAAATGATCTGCTGAGCTGAGCTGCGGCTGTATGTAGGTCTGTCCTGATTCTCCTGCAGCGAGACATATTTTAGAACTGCCGACCGTTGAACTCCATCTACATCTCAGCATGCACACGGATGAGTTACGTAACTGTAGTTGATGTTTGCAACTTCAAAGAGACATTTCATTTGACACACTGGTAAGATCTTCAGCAGGACAACAACTGCCAATCTTCTGCACCAGCGGAGCGCAGCATGATGTTCAAATGTACATTTTAAACAATTGTCCCCTAGTTTTTTTTTGTGCCCGGTATTCAAAAACATTAACAGACAAATTGGCAGACGAAAAAACAGTCTAGTGTAAACTCTGATCTTTTGAATGGCTTTTATCCACACAGGAGGACAAATAATGTTTTAATAACTGTTCCTCATTAACAATGACACACTTTAATGTTAGACCTTGTTAGATTATGTGCTGCCCATGGCCGAACTACTGACATCATCCTTGTTGGATTAAGAGCAGCACACTATTAGACCACCACAGTCCACGGTGTCTCCACCACGTCTTACACAGTTACAAACTTTTGATAGGAAGATGTCAACCACATTATCATCACAGTCTTGTTGCTGCTGCTTCATCCACTTTGACCCAGATTCAGAAGATAAGAATAAATATAATATAAATGTTCTGTAACTTGTGTGGCATGAAGGGGTTTACAAACCTCTGCACAACCCTGTGTTGTATAAAGATGGATAAATGACCTTGTACACTGTTAATGACACATCAATCACAGAAAATGAAATGATTCAAGAAGACGCTGTCACATTTTTGCTTCAGTAAAAACATTTTTTGGCATTCATAGATTCAAATTTGATAATTTTGTCAATTTCATAAAGTATTTTGGCTGAAAATAAACGTCTGTTTTGAAAACATGAAAATGTGGACACATTGTTCACTCTTATTTTTGCAAAAACTGCACATGATACTGCAGGAAGATAAATGGACATTTCCTCTGAGACATCGGGAGCAGCCAGAAACTGTCAGCGTCCACTTTAGACTCATGTGATTAACTGAGGGTGTCACAGTGTTATCACAGGGACTCGGAGGAACTGCAGCAGCCTGATTTGATCAGGCGATCACTAATCGATGCAAACTGTGGATCTTCTTTTGTAGCGCAGCAGAGCTAGTAGCAGCAGTAAAGGGCACACTCTGATCCTAATGACCCAACTTTTATCTAGGCTAAGCTTTTTATGGGAAGAGCACATTAAAAAGTTATGAGAGGATGCTCTGGAAATGCATATGGAGGAATAAAATTAGCCCAATTGCTGGATGCTGCTGACTCCCTCTCCATGTTGTGTTCAAGGAAATATCACATGTTCTTTCAGCCTCAGCCATTTGTGAGACTTTGCTTGTTGCTGCTCTCCTTTCACACTTGGTTGCTGCTGATGCTTAAGGAGGACAAGCAGTGATATAAGGGAAAGCTGGCTTAAGATCTGAGCTGTAACAGGTCAAAACTGAACTCTGTCAAACAAACTGCTAGCTTTGCATGCAGTTTTGCAGAATGTGTTTAACATGGCAGAGAACATACGTATGATTTCCTGGAGCTTGAGCAGTCTTGAGGGTGGTGGGAGAGGACGGTAGTGGGATCACTCTCAAATAAAAAAAGATTAACAGCCATGGGAGAAGAAATGCATCAGCAAATTTCAGGAAAATCTGTTAAGTTAGTTTGGGGTAAAGAAACAGGCACTTAAAGAGTGAGTGTGCTGATGATGCTGACTGGAGTTTGTCATTGTGGGTCATTAAATGTGTCTGTATAGTTCAACAAATCAATATGCAGAATAATACACATCGCAGTTCTGCTCTAAAATATGCAAAAATATGTATCATGTGTCACTTTTAGTGGCAGGAAAGCAGATTACATTGTGCAGTCTGTCAAAGTCCACTTACTAAAATACTAATAATACTAATAATACTAATACATTTGCTGCATTTTCTCTTAATCGTTGATCAGTGTTAGGAGACAAACTGTCCGTCTGAGCGTCAGGCTGCTTCCTGTCATGTGATCTGACTGACTTGTTTTAACACTATGGGTGGTGTTCAGACTCTAATCTGTGTCAAAGAGTTAACTGACTTAGCCCCAGATTCCACCAGACAGGAAGTCGGACAGTGGACCGGCATTGTGCATTCACTCAATTTTCAAACTACAACACCCCGTGCAGACTTGGGATTTAACGCACAACAAACAACATTAACAACTAACACAGCAAAATCGGACAAATAATGAAATAATTGAACCACGTAGTCAAGGAGGGAGGCAGGCATGACGCTCCACCTCTGAAACACTTCCAGTGGGATATGAAGCCGCGTGTGCAGCAGAATAAAACAGCGTTTCACACATCAGGTAGCAGAGATGTGCACAGTGGAGACAAGTGGTTGGTTCCTGCAGTAAACAACGAAGACATCATTAAAGCAGAGAAACATTGTTCGTTAATGAAGATACATTTTTGAGCCCGCCATGACATTGAACAAGCGTAATTAACAAAGAATTTTATTGCATTTAAAATGGCAAAAGGAAATGTCATTAATTCAATTATTCCCTGATAGGACTGGTGAATTAAACATTAGCATGCTATTTATATCCGTAAAGATCAGCAGTTGTTTTAGCTGCTGGGGAGAAACGTGGCTCATTAAGGCTACAGGGGAGAGTCTTGCAGCTGCCTCAAGCATTTTTTTCCTGATGCAAGAGGTTAGCACTCCCACACTTGACTTCAAAGCCAGAAAGACGGAATGGAGATGGCTTTTAGCATAGATTAGCATACACCTCCACTTTCCAGCAGCTGTTGGTTTAAACACTCCACACTGGGATGGGATGTGTCTCAGGAGATGGCTTTTCCATCTGAATACCTACAGCTGCATAATTATCTAATGAGACAAATATATCCAATAATATAGCTGCTGTTGCTTCTAACATTAATAGAATGAACAAAAAAACTGTTCTGTCTGATTGCCGGTAACAGAACAAGGAAAACAACTCATCTAAAATGTGGAACCTATGCTCCGATGCAGCATCCTCTCACACAATGTCCTGCCCACAACACGATCTGATTTGTAACAGTTGTTTTGTCAATAGTTGTTTTGTATTGTCCTTTATATTGTGATTTAAGGAACTCTCTATTTGAATCAATCCGGTTTAAAAATCCTGATATATTTTGGAAATATGAAGGGGAGATTCTGTGCTGGTTGTTTGAAAATGATGTTTTTGCTTTGGCAAAATGTATAGAAAAGGCCTGGTATCTGCGGCAAAGTGTTTTGTATCCTATATGACAATCCATTTGTATTTGTATCCATATCTTTAATGGTTTAGTTATGTTATGATGTGTTCTGTATTATGTCACGTGGCTATCATGGATGTAACTGTGAAACTATTATTTGATGAATATGATTAGTGTCTAATAAGCCCATGAGGGCTGGGCACCAACCATGGTGTTTGACACATAAATAAACCAATCAATCAATCAATCAAAAAATGTAACAAGCCACAGTTAAAAGCCAATGAACAATATAATCATCTGAATCTGCAAAGTAACTAGTCACTAAAGTTCAGAAATACATGTATAGGTACAAGTAAAGCACCTGAAAATTGTACTTAAGAACAGTACGTGAGTAAATTGTACTTCTGGGTTTATTTCATCACTGGCTGTTTGAAATTTAGACACAAAGATTTACATTTTTTACTACAAATCAATATCGGTCCCAAATATCAGTTTTCAGTCTCAACTATGTGAAAAAATGTGTGTGGGAGACTACAGAGAACACAGGGACACTGAGGAATTCTGCCAGAACCAGAACCCAAACCCAGGATAAAGAGGTTGAGTGAATGTGGTGTTGAAGGTGTGGAGGTGGATCAGTGAGTCAGAGACTCTGTAGAAGGACAGAGTGCCAGCAGGACAGTCCACATACACTGCTACTCTGTTAGAGTCCGAGGAGAAGAAGGAGACGAAGGACGAGTACGATGGAGAAGAGGAGGCGGAGGAAGAGGAGGAAGGAATGTCTGTTTTTCTGTTATTGTGCCAGACAGAGTAACCATCTAAATCGGAGCAGAAGAGACTCCAGGACTGATTATTCTGTCCAAACATACAGTCATCTCTGTTTCCTCTCCTCCTGATTCCTCTGTAACTCACTGATATATGAACCATTCCTCTCCACTCCACCTCCCAGTAACAGCGACCAGTCAGACCATCTCTACACAGCAGCTGAGGGCAGTAAGAGTCAAACCTCTCTGGATGATCAGGATATGACTGCTCCTCTTCCACTACTGTCACCTTCCTGTTGTTGTCAAACAGTTTGATCTTCCTGCTTACTGTGTTTGTGTCCACTGTGAGTTCACAGACATCTGATGGAGAGAACAAGACACAATACAGCAGCAGTTTATCATCTAACACAGCTGATGGTTTATTTGTTGTTTTATTGACAGACTGACTGTTGTAGCAGATCAAACACAGGAATATGCAAACTCTGTTACTCTGTGTTATTTAATTACAAAATCCTACAAGCTCTAAGTGCCTCCATTGGATCTTATATGTTGCATATATTGATGACAGAAAGAGTGAGTTTTGAATTTGCCAGTGCGTATAAGTCAAATATTCAAGAAATCAAATCACATAAAGTAGAGGCCCATTCTGTTTTCACACAAAGGGATTTATTAGTAATTAGTAAAAGAACGCCAGGGATCCTCTTTCCTCCAAAATACCCCCCTAGACTATAAAACCTTAGGACACAACCTCTTGTCTCTTTTGACTGACATCCTGACCCCTTTTGGGACCCCAGCTTTGTCATGTGGCGTTATCAGGTGTCAGTTATTGATTTTCACCTTTTACTGAGAAGTAAGCAAAGCTCCAAGATGCACTCTGAACTCAGAAGAAAGACTGCAAAGTTTCCCAAAATCACAAGCAATACGGGCCATTTGCTATATAAATAATCATTAATGTTATAATCCTCCTTTGTAGTTAGTTAACTCTTTGACTTTTGAAGACATTTTGTCTTCATGCATCTCAACTCTGCTGGAGTCTGGAGAACACATGCTGATTGTCTCCTCTGTGGCCACAGATAGGCCTTGTGTGAGCCATGCTCTGCATTTTCCGAGAAGTTTGCCCCATTATCAGCCCATGCATCACCATAGAAATGTAGAAAATAAACATCTTCATGTGTTCTGTCTGAGAGTCAATGCAGAGCTAATTCTTTAAAAGATTTATGTGTTCATTGATTGTAGTGAAGTGTTCCCCTTTTGGGGTTTTAAATTGTTTTGTAACATTCACTCATTCATTCTGTCAATAGTTTAATACCTATATTTATAATTAATTCATGCATTCATGCTTATCATTCCTCAACTCTAATTGTATATGTATGTAAAAAATGTTTAGTGGTCCTTTTTCATCATCTGTGTCCCTTAGAAGGTCAATAAATATCTTATACATATATATACATATTTGTCTGTATCTATCTATCTATCTATATATCTATATATATATACATACATATATATATATATATATATATATATATATATATATATATATATATATATATATATATATATATATATATATATATATATATAGGAGACTGAATGTGATTCATTTTCCTCCTAAATAAAGAACCAATCTATTAAATATACAATGGAGGTGATGCAAAGTGCACAATGTGGTGAGGACGCAAGTTTTTTAATTCAGAACTTTACAATGACTGGACAGTTGATGCAGATACACAAGCCCAACACATGTGCTGCCTTGTTTTCATCAATCAAAGTGAACACACACTTACACTTCCTCAGACCAGGTTTCAGCCTCTGCTCTCCACCATGTTCCACCCTGGAGGAGGAAACAAAGTCAGAATGATCCTTCAGAAGCTTCCTCATCAAAAATCTTCATAAAGCTTCATTCAGATCACCATTAAGACAAAAATGATAGAACATGAACACTTGGGAAGGGAAGTATCGATATTTCTGTATTGATCCACACACCACACTGGGTCTTTCCAGTACCACAACCACAAATACAAAAATAATACAAGCAAGATGGAGAGCTCAGAGTCGAATACCCTGATATCTAGAAATGTTCAGTACATTTTTTATCCTATTACTCAATTCATTGTTGTGATAATCCATATAATGCTTACTTACTAAATTTATAGACAACCCCATTATGTTACTCTAACTATGTTGAAGCACTTACGTTTGAATGCTTGAAATGTTCCAGTCACACACTTGATCAGCCTATAACACCTCAGTGTTGCATTGCCAATGTTGATCGTTTAAAAAACATAAATCACAAATTTAAAAGGCGTGAAAAATGTGGTCCAGTCTCAGAAACAATCATGTCTGTTGTACCTGAGAGTGTCCAGTCTCCACTGTGGATGCTCGATTCCAGCTTCAAAATACACAAATTATTACGTCTGAACAATCTTGTCTTGTATACCTGAGAGTGTCTAATTTCCAGTGTGGACCCTCCTCCAGCAGCTTCACTCCTGAGTCTCCTGGATGATTGTAGCTCAGGTCCAGCTCTCTTAGATGGGAGGGGTTAGAACTCAGAGCTGAGGCCAGAGATGTACAGCCTTCTTCTGTGATCAGACAGCCTGACAGCCTTCAGACACACACAGAATATTTAATTTGATTTAATAGTCTTACATATCTATGTGAATTCACTGATCACATGCCATTGATATATTTTATAATCTGTCCACTGCTTTGAAACTATGTTTGACACTTTATAGTAGGGCTGCCCCCCGACCAAGGATTTTCTTGGTCGACCAGTGGTCGTCATTTAGAGCGATTAGTCGACTAATCGACGCATATATATATATTTAAAAAAAATTATATATATATATATATATATATATATATATATATATATATATATACATATATATATACTGTATATATACATATACTATATATATATATTTTTTTTTTTTTTTCTTTTTTTTTTTTTTTTTCCCCCAAGTATACTAGCCTCACAACTGAATAACATAAAATTATGAGCCTTAAAACCATTAATTTTACAAGTGTGCACCATAGCATGTGAGTGGAGCAGAGCGGAGCGGAGTGTGCGAAATATAGTCGGAGCGCAGAGCGCGTTTTAATCCAAAGGCCAGAGCGATGGTTCCGTTTCGCTCCAGTTCCGTTCCGATACCGCTCTCCACGAGTCTAGGGCATGCACAAGTCCACACAGACTCACGTCTTCAAGGAGGTCATTCGTTGAGAGATGGAGTTTGTAAAATATTTCGAAAATCAAGCAGACAGGCCATATAGGTGCAACGTCAGGAATTTCTCCCTCTTTTAAATTTGAGCAAGCGTGGAGCGATTTCACCGGAGCTGAATTAAATTTTAGGTGAGCGGAGAGCGGTCTTTGAGCAGAGCGGTCTGGTTTCACTTTGAGTGATGGAGCAAAGGAGCGGAAGCAGGGAGCGGAAATTCTCACCGCTCAGCTCCGCTCACATGCTCTGGTGCGCACAGCCGCGCGCTATAAGTCTGCTGCCTAATTCTGAATGTGTCAGAAAAAATCAGCAAGGAGACTTACTGTCGGAACGTTCTGAATATTTAGTTAAACACATCACACAGCTTATGAACACAGTGAGCTGGATAATTTAGCTTCCCCAGTACACACGAATAGTCTAATACTAGCACATATAACAATAATAAAATGTATTTATCTCTGCTTTCAAACGTTTTGGCTGCCATGGGTAGCTAGGCTACTTACATGTTTAAGGTGGTACATCATGTTCGTCGTGGAGGAGTGATAGGCGAAGTTTTTCTTGCAAAGTTTGCATGTCACCTTCTTGGGGTCATCCTTCTTCTATTCAAAATGATCCCATATTTTAGACGTCTTTCCTGACACTGTTGGCTATTAATTGTTAACTGTCTAACCGCGATGTCGAAGGGACCTGCCGTGTTAAAAAAAAACCACTACGAGTGAGTGAGTGTCACGACTTCCTGTATCTGGCCCTTCAAATTAAAATCCCTCCAGCCTTTTATACACAGGCCAGCCGCCAGTCACATAGATTTTGACTTAATTTTGACAACACATGGCTCCAAATGTTTTGGGGGGTTTTTTCCTGCGACCAATCGACCAATGACATTTTGGTCGGCTAATGAGTTTTTGGTCGACCAGTGCTTGGTCGACTATTTGGGGGCAGCCCTACTTTATAGTCAGTAAACCCAGTTAAACCATAACTCAGATTCAAAGTATAATGACTTAAATCTGCAATGACATATTTGTAACCACTCAGGGATAGCACAAATTAATTCCTCATGAAGCTGATTTTACAAATGTCTCTATTTAAATACTTATCAGTTAAACAGACGCTGAATCCTGACCTGAGAGTCTCCAGTTTACAATGTCGACTTTCCAGTTCAACACACAGCAACTTCACTCCTGAATCCTGCAGGTCATTGCTACTCAGGTCCAGTTCTCTCAGACTAGAGGACTGGGAGCTGAGAACTGAGGACAGAGCTTCACAGCTTCTCTCTGAGAGGTTACAGCCCATCAGCCTTAAAAATATGTACAGTGCAAATGTGAAAAATCATTGTCCTTTATATTTAATTAAACTTACATTTACATTTTGGTATGCAGTTTTCGTAGTGTTACAGTTATGTTTCACCCTTTAGAGATTTTTCAATCCTGACCTGAGATTTTCCAGTTTACAGTGAGGACTCTCCAATCCAAGAGACAGCGGCTTCATTCCTGAATCCTGCAGGTCATTGTCTCTCAGGTCCAGCTCTCTAAGACTAGAGGACTGGGAGCTGAGAACTGAGGACAGAGCTTCACAGCTTCTCTCTGAAAGATTACAGCCACTCAGCCTGAAGGAGAGTTAGTCATTAAGATAAACACTGATATTGGTTAATGAAAAGGGTAAACACTTTTGATCTTTCTTTGAATTGTGTAAAAAAATAAAATAAAATAAAATCAGATTTATACTGTTGCTCTTATTGAGTTAGTGAGTGAGGAATCAAAGATGATGATCCAGGCGAAGAAAAGATTTTTAGACAATTAGTGTCTTTCAATGTATATATTACTGGAAACAGAAGCCCTTCACGTGACTCAATATCTCAAAGGCCTAATTCTTGTACCATTGATTTATCATCCTTGTAAATAATTATTTTAACAACAGCAAAAAATCTGAAAGCAGTATACTGTAGAATATTATATTGAAATGTCTTTATAATTTTGTTCTACTTCTAAAAAAAAAAATCTGATCCAAAATCTAGGCAACCTTGTTATTAACAGCTACATCACTAAAAATAACATCCCATAAACATAAATGATTTATTTATCTTTGTCCAACTGGTTGGACTTTATGTTACCTTTCCGATGCTGAGGCACCAGAGTTGAAATGCTTAAAATGTTCCAGTCATATACTTTTGTATCCAGCAAGGCTTGAGTATTTCACCTTCATCACCTGCTCTGAATCATGTTTACTATCCTAAAGCCCAAACTTTAAAAAAAAAAAAAAAAAATAGAAGATGTAGTCCAGCTTCAAAATACACAAATTATTATGTCTGAACAATCTTGTCTTGTATACCTGAGAGTGTCTAGTTTCCAGTGTGGATCCTCCAGCTCGGCCGACAGCTGCTTCACTCCTGAGTCTCCTGGATGATTGTAGCTCAGGTCCAGCTTTCTCAGATGGGAGGGGTTGGATCTCAGAGCTGAAGTCAAAGAAGTACAACCTTCCTCTGTAATCAGACAGCCCGACAGCCTGTCAGAAAGACAAAGAGAGAGAGAGAGAGAGAGAGAGAGAAAGAGAGAGAGAAAGAGAGAAAGAAAGAGGGGGGGGAGAATAACATTTCATTTGTTTTTGTCTAATCTTTCCTTATTTGTAAGCATTCAAAGATTAAATTTAGCTAAACGTTACATTTTGTAATACTTCACGAGGCTGTGCATTTTATGTAACATCAAAAAAACAGAAACTCTAATCAATACATTTTTTTAACATGAAAATATAAATAATTTCATTTTGATCACACAGGAGGAGCACACCAAGCTGTAATGTATTGAAATGACATACTATAACATATTGGGAATGTTTTGACATATCTGACTCTTTAGCTGCTAGATGTTCCGCTTTCATTTTAAGCTAGTCTCTAACTGTGTCTTTTTGCTGTTTCCTGCTGGGTAGGCAGTGTACAGTCGATTTATAAAAGCCTGTTTGACAAAACAACTGCCTGCTCCTGCTGAAGAGGGTGTTGATGAAAGCAGGGAGACTCGATCATTACTGTGAAATTGTAGGTCCAAGAACAAAAAACAGTTAATAGAACTAAGAGGTAGAGCAGAGTCATTAGTTAAATCCCTTTGCGTTTATCACTATGAGCAACACATTTTATATTGCACATGGTCACTTGGTCCATTGTAAATGTAGGACTGATTAGGACAGCTTAAATGATTCCTGATTGATGCCCATGCTGCATGATTTATATAAAAAATATATTTTTAACATGCATCGACCTTTATGTCAAGCAACATTTAAGTGGTCATCTGTTAAACTGAATCCTGACCTGAGCGTCTTCAGTTTACAGTGTGGACTCTTCATTCCAACAGACAGCAGCTTCACTCCTGAATCCCGCAGGTCGTTATCACTCAGGTCCAGCTCTCTCAGACTAGAGAACTTGGAGCTGAGAACTGAGGACAGAGCTTCACAGCTTCTCTCTGACAGATTGCAGCCACTCAGCCTTAAAAAAATTTACAGTTCATAATTAAAAACATTTCTTTCTATATTTGATTTGACTTAGAATTATATATTTGTACTGTCAACATTACAACACCACTTGACAGCTAGTCTTCATCATTTACAGTTTTATCTGTTCTAACCTGAGAGTCTCCAGTGCACAGTGTGGTCTCTCCAGTGAGGCAGCGAGCAGCTTCACCCCTGAATCCTTCAGGTCATTGTTATTCAGGTCCAGCTCTCTCAGATTAGAGGACTGGGAGCTGAGAACTGAGGACAGAGCTTCACAGCTTCTCTCTGACAGATTACAGCCACTCAGCCTGAAGGAGAGTTAGTGACAAAAACAAACCCTGTTAATGTTGCTGTGGTGAATATGAATATTCATGAAGATAAGATTTTCAGGTGATTAGGGTTTGTCATTGAGTGCAACACTGGGAACTAACAGCAGTTGATGAAATTTTCATAAATCATAGCCCCAACTGAATCTCAAACCTTGGAGGAACAATGCAGATCTGTGGACCATCCTGGTCATTGAACAGTTGACCAGCTCATCACCTTTGCTGACATTTTGGGGGAGGTCATGGGAATTTGCCTAATGATTCAGTGTTTGCTGACATGGAGTAGGCCTACCACCTACCACCTACACTACTCTGCTTTGCCTGCTTCCACCACGACCCAACCCCGAACAAGCAGAAAAAGAAGGATGAGTTATGATGTGATAGACCTTTATCTTTATTTCATGGCTGTATCGACCAGAAGAGGAACAATGATGAACAACTAATGAAAGAATGGAGGTTTTGCAAGTTGTCAAGTAATTAAATCTTTTCCCAGGACTTACATTTGGTAAGATATAAACTAGTTGAGAACAACCCCACACATGTAATAAACTTAGTTTCTGCAGTTATGGGTTCACTTACAGAGCTTTGTTGGAGGCTTTGACCACTGGCAGCAGCCTCAAAAGAACCTCCTCTGAAGCAGAGTATTTCTTCAGGTCAAACACATCCAGATCTTCTTCTGATGACAGTAAGATGAAGACCAGAGCTGACCACTGAGCAGGAGACAGTTTATCTGTGGAGAGACTTTCTGATCTCAGGTACTGTTGGATCTCCTCCACTAGAGAACCATCATTCAGTTCATTCAGACAGTGGAACAGATTGATGCTTTTCTCTGGAGACAGATTCTCACTGATCTTCTTCTTGATGTACTCAACTGTTTCCTGATTGGTCTCTGAGCTTCTCTTCTTTTCCAGGAGGCCTTGAGGGAGAGTCTGACTGGTCTGCAGTGAAAGACCCAGAAGGAAGCGGAGGAATAAGTCCAGGTGTCCATTTGGACTCTGTAAGGCCTTGTCAATAGCAAACCTGTGGACATTTGTCACAGACGTTTGGCTGAAAAACATTCTTATCCGTTCGACTAAGGGTTGAGGTAGTTCTGACATCACATTCTTGTTTTTGTTAATGAGTGACATCTCTACATACAAAGCTGCCAAAAACTCCTGAACACTGAGATGGACGAAGCTGAACATCTTGACTTCATCATTCTTCCTCCCATGTTCCTCTTTAAAGATCTCCGTGAACACTCCTGAGAACACTGAGGTTCCATTGACATCAATGCCACTCTCTTTTAGATCTGTTTCATAGAAGATCAGGTTGCCCTTTTCCAGCTGGTGGAAAGCCAGTTTTGCTAATGACTCAATGTACTGCATGCACATGTGTTGGTCAAACTTTTCTGGGCCATATTTTTTTTTTGTCTGACGAATCTGAAACACCAGGAACTCTGCATACATCTGAGTCAGGGTCTTGGGCAGCTCTCCTCCCTCTCTGGTCTTCAACACATCCTCCAGAACTGTAGCAGTGATCCAGCAGAAGACTGGGATGTGGCACATGATGTGGAGGCTTCGTGATGTCTTGATGTGGGAGATGATTCTGCTGGCCTGCTCCTCATCTCTGAATCTCTTCCTGAAGTACTCCTCCTTCTGTGGGTCAGTGAACCCTCTGACCTCTGTCACCACGTCAACAAAATCAGAATGAATCTGATTGGCTGCTGCTGGTCGTGTGGTTATCCAGAGGCGAGCAGAGGGAAGCAGATTTCTCTTGATGAGGTTTGACAGCAGCACATCCACTGAGGTGGACTGTGTAACATCGAAGTCTGTGTCCTGGATTTCATCAGTCGAGCAGTTCAGTTGAAGGCGGCTTTCATCCAGTCCATCCAAAACAAACACCAGTTTGAATTTACTTTTGTCGTAGTTGGTGTTTCCTGATGACTGCAGAGTCATAAAGATGTGATTAAGAGCCTCTTCCTTGATGTCTTTCGTCTCCCTAATACAGTTATGAATGAGCTCTGTCAAACGTAACTTTTTCCCCTTCCATGAATTCAGCTGGCGGAAGGTGAAGGGGAATATGAGATGCACATCTTGATTGAGTTCTTTGTTAGTCCAGTCCAACACAAACTTGTGCACAACAAACGTTTTTCCAATTCCTGCGATTCCGCTGGTCAGTACTGTTCTTATGGGTTTATATCTGTCAGAGGGGGGTTTGAACATGTCACTTGGTTTAATTGGCTTCTCTGTTTCTGTTGGCTTCACCTCCATCTGAATGACCTCATGCTGTTTCTTGGTGTTTGCATCACTCCCAGTTGTGATGTACAGCTCTGTGTAGATATCAGCCAGATGCTGCTCATCTTTCTTCTTCATCCAAGCTTCTTGTGCACACATAAACTTGTCCTGAAAGTGCACTTGAAGCCTTTGTTGGTAATATGAGATGGGTTGTGGCTCTGGTACTGGAACCATCACATCTGTTTTGAACGTAATATTTAAAGTTAGAACACATTTTTCTTAAATAACAAAAGTGTTGCCAGTTTTACTGTTTTGCATCAATCATATTTGACACAATGGGTAATTTTCAGGCACAGCAGTGCTTTTAAGTTATGCTTTAATGAGCTGATTCACCCTTAGTGGTTCACTCAAAAACAAAAACAAAGTGGGCTGGCAAACAATCACAAGGAAGTTTGAATTAACAGTGATATTGTAATTGCTTTTTGCCATGTACAGTACACATATTTCCCTCTTACAACTGCAGCTTTTAGCAGTTGTGGTGCATTAAACATTTTTGGCAGTTAATCTCACACACAAATATATTCCAAATAAATTTGTTTTGATTAAACTGAGAAGTTTCTCTTGTCAGCTGTTTTCAGTTCTGGACATCAGGAGTTCAACTCTGTCCAACTGTTTCACCTTTCCAAGGTATAAAATGTTTATATGTTGATGTTAGCCTACGCCATGTAGCTGTATAGTTCCTGATTTGTATTTGTGTTTGCATTTGCATGTGATAGAAATGCGATTTACTACCAGAATAAAATCAGGTGATATTAATTTATTGTATAACTTCAGATGTTTTGCATGTATCCCATCTACAGTGGCTTCAGAAATCTTCACTTTTTGTACACACTGATGTATTGACTTCTAAATTGATAGCATTACATTTTTAACAGTTATCTTACACAGTAGTAGCCAACATAAAATCACATATTGAAAATCTGTTGCAAATGTACCTTCAGTCTGAGAAAAGGAAGCTTCTCTGCTCTCAGAAGTTTCTTCAACATCACTGACATCCACTGTAACAGAGAGAAATAATGTGATTACAACTGTTTTCATAAGATTATTGCAATATGCATCTAAATTCTCACACCTCCCCCTCAGCCTCAATTACACATAAAATAAGGTAAATTATTTGGCCTTATACAACTCAGGGTTGTATCATGAAATTGATGTTTCGTTATAACATTTTATTCATCATAACAATATAACATCTTTGAATTTGTATATATACAGTATATTCAATGAGTATCAACACTTTCAAATACTACAGTTTCAAGGTAATTATAGTAACCTTTCTTGGGAAAATCTGCAGTCAAATTACCCAAAAAGCTCCCAAGCTATATTTAACAAGACCTGTGGCACAATTTTTTTATGCAGAGCCAAAACATTTGAAAATGTGACAGAACTACATTAATTCTACACAGAATCAACATCTGGTTGCAAGAAAGTGAAAACTAGTGGAGATATGAATTTTGGAAAATGAAAGATTCTTCACTCTGGTAAAAAATTACTTTCTGTTATTAATTTGAATACTGTAACCATTTAAATGATCATTAGGGTCTCTTGGATGTTTGGCACAAATTTCAACCCAATCCAATGGGGAAAAAAAAGTAAATTCATGAGGTGTAGAATAACAAAAACAAAAATGTTTACATTCAGCTCAGACTCAAAATATCAAAACTTAAAACGTATTTCTATATTTGGAGTACTGCTGTAGGATTGTACAAGGTGGCATGAATTTAATAGAAGATCAACATGATATTTTTTAAGAAATCTATGACATGAACTGGAAAACGTTCTGGAAATTACCCAGCAGCAAAAAGATGGTAATAATAACTTTGACTGCGCGTGAGCATCAAGTCCACCTCTCCTCGTCCAGCTAGTGTCCATCACATCTTTACACAGACCTGTCTCCATCACATCTTTATAGAGACACCGTAACAAGATGTTGCACTCAATGGGTGTACTGTTTCTGAGCTGGCAGAGTTCAGGACAGCTGCAGGACAAGGCCATGTGGACTCTGTCTCTATCATCACCATCTTGTTTTCTGCTGTATATGTTCACTCAGATGCAGTATATAATGTTTATAGACTGTATATACACATGTTTGTTTTATTTGTGCAGCATGAAGGAGTTTTCATTCTATTGACAGATAAATTGAACCTTGATTTGCAATTTTTGGGTTAGGGTCAGGCCATATTCTTTAGATGTCTGCATGAGTTTAAACATATAAACACAAGTTCAGACATTAGTTTGTGTCTTATTGCAGATTTACTGTCCATCTTTTCATGTTTGTCTCTCTGTGACTGACCTTTTGGTCCTGAGCTGCTGTCTGACAAAGTCTTCACCAGATCGTTCCGGGGTATCTTTGTTAAAACTCTCTTGGTCACCTCCACAGCTTCAGGAAGTGGGAACGCCTGGATCATTAGATCAACTATGTCCCATGTTCTTGTGTTCTCCAGCTTCCTCTTTGGGATGGTTGAGGAGTCTTTCGTGCGTTCACATTTGAGGAAAAACTTAAAACGCTCCAATTCCTCTTCTCCGAGTTCATCCAGAATCTTTAGCAGCATCTCATTTGCCATTGTGGCTCCCTGGTAGAGTCAAAGAATATTGTTAACTTGAGACAGTTATGTAACAGCTGTCTGTGTATTATTTCTGGTAAATGTTGTGACTGTTTTGACAAAGGTATTTAACACGTGTCTGGAATGACTGAGGAGAATGATCTGATGTGATGACTCTCGTCTACTGTGACTTAAAAGACATTACTTGACTTACTTTGGACTCCATTGGGCATTTACAGTACAGTAGATATACACATATATAAAAGACATGGGACGATATGAAAATAATATCAAAAATCATTGTGAAACAGAATATTATCCTGATAATCATCAAAAGATGCTTAAAAGTTAAAACTGGAGTCACTTTACATTTTATTTTTAAGAAACATTTGTTATTGCATCACAGACTGGAAACACATCTTTGGAAACATTCTGACAAACCTGCAAACATCTCTTTTCAGCACGAGTGTCGCTTTGGGTAGGTTTTTATTTCCTTCAGGAAGATTTACCATGCAGTATCATGAATGAATAGAATGAATAGTTTTATTTCGGTTACAATATAAAATACTTAAATTATGTGCAATCAACTGACAAAATATTACTATACATACTTCCACTAAACATTTTCTCACAACAACATTTTAAACAAACTCTGTAACCGAAAAAGGAACAGGCTGAAGCCGAGGCTTATTTTTGCCAATCCATAAAATAACCCACAATATCAGTAATACAAAGAAGAAAAAACATAGCAAAATTTAATCTAAATTCTTCTTCTTAATCATTTCACATTTCAGTCATTTTACTTTGTAATCCTTAATTATTTTACCTTTCAATGTTTTTTTGAAGCTCAACAGTGTTCTCAACAATTTCAGTTCATCACTAAGTCCATTCCATAATTTAACTCCCAGAAATGAAACGCATCTATATTTAACATTACTTCTCACTTTACATATTTCAAAGACACACAACCCTCTTAAATAATAATAATAATAATATTTTTTTTCTCTTAATTTAAAAAAATGTGGAAAACAGGTAGGAAGACTTTTATTCTTTACTTGAAATAGTATTTCTAATGTTTTAAGAAGTGTCTCAGAATTTTAAGATGCCAGACTTTATAAATAATTTATGAGTGGTTTCACGATAGGAAGCTTTATTAATTATTCTGATAACTCTTTTCTGGAGTTTAATTATAGGGTCAATATATGTCCTGCATGTATTTCCCCAAACCTCAACACAATATGACATATATGGCATTATAATTGAGAAATACGATATATGCAGACAATTCTTATTTAACAATTCCCCTGCTTTGTAAATAATACCAACAGATTTAGATAATTTCTTTTTAATATATTCTATATGTGGCTTCCAACTGAATTTATGATCTAAAATTACTCCCAAGAATTTAGTGTGACATACTCTTTCAATTTTTACTCCTTTTAGGAATAATTTAATTTCACAATTAGCCCCAACACCCCAAAACACCATAAATTTAATGATAACTTATTGATATCAAACCTTTCTTTTAACATGATCAACTCCTTTTCTACTGTTTCTACAACAATTCTTTAATGTCTGTTCCTGAACAATATATATTTGTATCATCCGCAAATGTAATTAATTTCAACTTATTAAATACTGTACAAATATCATTCCAATAAAGTATAAATAACTAAGGTCCCAATACCGAACCCTGTGGAACACCGCAAGTTGCCTTTCTAAAATGTGACACAGTATTATTAATTTTTACATACTGAAAACTATTATTTAAATAACTTCTTATCCAATTTAGTGTAACACATCTTATGCCATAACGCTCCAATTTCTGCAGTAGTAAGGAATGATGAATTGTATCAAACACTTTACATAAATCAACAAAAACACCTACACCCTTTTGTTTCTTATCTATAGCCGTAGCTATCATTTGAGAATGACTGTTTACAGCGTGTTCAAGAGATGTTAAATGTCTTGGCTGACCTGGTCGATCCCAGACTTAACGTTCTGTGTCCAGTATGTCTGTATGTCTCCTGTATTTAGCACTTGGCGGCGAGACAGACTCATCAATGCAGTTTAATTTCAGACAACACAATGATTTTCATTTTGCTCGATCAGACAACATCCACACCTCTGATCTGATGACAGGTCAGGATGTTGGAATGACTTGAGAGATGAGGGCTCCCTCATGTGGTCGTGGACGAGCCGGCTCTCGTCTGCGAGCTGTGTTTTTTTATTCATTAAAGTAAATTAATACAATATATTTGAATTGTGTTTTTCTGGAAGCTTTAGTCTAAGTACACCCCATAACTCAGCAAGATATGTGTGTACAAACCAGTCAGAGGCTAAATTTGTCTGAAAATTAAAAGGCCAGGAGTGGCACTAACTAAAGAGCCGCCTGATGGACTCTCTACAGAGCCAGGGTTCTGATCACGAGATGTGTTCTAGAGCTGCACAGCTTTTTAATGTCACTGCTGAGGATTCTTCAGAACAATCAGAGAACGTTTGTTTACCAGGAGCAAGTGTTTATCATCACCAGCTATGACGACGTCTCATCCCTGAATCACACACACATATAAATATATCTAACAATCAATCTGCAACCGCATCAGTCTTAACATTTAGAGTGATCATATTATAACAGTGTTTTTACCTTTCACGCAGAAAGAGGAGCTGTTGTTGATTCTCCTGCAGACGTCTGATGGAAAACAACATGGAGAGCGCTCAAAACCAAACAGGAAGTTCAGTCTCACTTCAGATATCAGAGGAGAAGAATACTTACTGGATGTTGTGTTGTGATCTCTGCTGACTTTCACACAGGAAAGTGTTTCTTCACACAGGAAGTGTGAGCTGTGCCTGCAGTTACAGGAACACATGTGACTTCAAGTTTGTCTGTAACAGAGCTGCTTTCTGAAACTACGAGTCCATCGAGACGGAGGATGAACCCTCCAGCCGTCCGTCCGGTGTTGAGATGGACGTGATGCGAGGCCGTCAGTCTGTTGAGGTCACAGACGTGACGACGACACTGTCAGGATTCATTCATGAACGCTTCACCACATATCAAACTATGAACACAGTGTCAAATTAAACACTCCTAATGTCCAGAAACACATGCAAGTCAAATCCACTCACATCATTTTTCACTTCTGTTGTGTTACCTCATGTTTGTGTGTGTCAGTGTGTGTCAGTGTGTGTTTCTGCTCATGTCTTACTTTCCTGATGAGCCTGAAACAGGAAGTAAAACCAGGGAGTGTGTTGTTCCTGTTTGAGGGTGATCCTGTGATGACTGAGCGTAGCCTCGGTGCTGCGGGTTCGTTCTGTGGACAGGAAGTGAGAGCTGTCGGGTTTCCAGCGGTGATGATAAGATACGTCTCTGAACATGTTTTGTGGTGCGTAGAAGCAGGATCTGTTCCAGCATCATCGGCTCTGCCTGGTTTGGACAGTTTGATGAGGGTCTGGGCAGCAGTGTCCCTCTCTGCTTCACCTGAACACCACCTGCTCCATCAGCTCTCCTGTAGGAGGCGCTGCAGATCCCTGCTAACCAACACAGGTCGTCACTCAGGTCGTCACTCAGGTCACCAGTTCAGCCACACACACATACACAGTATTTCAATGATCAGACACGAATGACGTAATTGAAGCAGTTTTCACGTGACGCAGTGTCGTGACATCCATCGTCTAACCCTGATGTCAGTGTTGTGGCTGCACACACACACACACAGCTGTACAACATCTGCAGGACTGAGGCAGGACACAGAAGCCACATCATGATGTCGTTATTCCAGCTTCTGGTCCATCAACTGATCACAGAGAATCTCTTTGTTCTGGGTTCATACTGACGTGGTGAGACGGATATTTATGATTCACGTTACTCATGCAGGGAGAATCCATTTAAACATGTAAAATCCTGAGATCCTTCCTGCTGCTGTTGTCTCTCTCACTCACACACACACACACACACACACACACACACACACACACACACACACACACACACACACACACACACACACACACACACACACACACACACACACACACACACACACACACACACACACACACACACACGTTTGTTAATAATGCTGCGCTCAGCCTCGACTGCACAGCTTCTTATATTAGAGGCTAACTAGCTAGCTAGCTCGTGGTGGGTTGAGGGTTGAACAGAAAACTTCAGTGGCCTCAATAAGTAGAGCAGCATCATGATTTGGGTTCTGTCATGGCGTTACTGCACCTGGTTAATGGAAAAAGAGTTAAAGATTAAGATCTAAAGTCACATCCTGCCGCTGTGGGAAAACATCTGTAACTGTCACAGCTCACAGGCCGTCCCTCCTCCAGGCTTTTCTTCTTTACCAAAGTGTCTTTATTTTAGTTAGAACACTAACATATGATTCATCTGCAGTGTATAACTAGATTATGTGCATGCTTCCACTCTCGTCTCTCTCTAAGTGATTTTCTCCAGCTGATAAGGTACAGATCTGACACAGTGAGTTACTGTATGTTTACCTGTCAGAGCTCTTTCCTGTTTCAGTGTGTACCTGAGCTGAACTCAGGTGTCGTCTGTATCACACTACATGATGGACGTGCAGCAGAGTACCTGAAGTATTCCTTTAATAATACAAACGTGTCACATCCTTCACAGTTTAATGTGTTCTGAACTCAAAGCACCAAAATGTTGCATCACTCAAACATTGTAGAAAAAAACAGGACAAAAGGTTTTTTCCTCCTCACATGAGTTCAGTGAGTTGTGCAGCAGACGTGAGAGTCCGGGGAGGAAACAGAAACACGGGCTGATGATTGTTTTCACGCCGCTGCTGCTGCTGAACACGTTCACGCTGGCGTGGTGTCTCCGTAGCTTCTGTTCCAGTCCATGTAAAGCTGCAGAGTCTGCACACTCACGCTCCTCTTGATCTTCTTCAGAGACTCCACAAAGTCTCTCAAACTAATGTTTCTCACCTGCAGACAAAAAATAAAAGTGTCATATTTTGACTCCTCTGCTTCAGTGCACATTACAAAGTCAATGAAAAAATGCAAATAGACACAAATTGGTGTTTATTTGCGTCTGCGATGTGAATGACAGCTCAGTATGGAGCTTCAGTGACGCTGTTCACAGCTGATCTGCTCACACGGAGGAAGTGTGACAACACAGAGCATCATCACTCACACATACAGTCTCTGTGCCGAGTCCTGAGGCTGCAAACCCAAACAACACAAGAGGATTCTGGGAAACTTTTCAGTTTTCAATAATCAATGAGTGATCAGTGACATCATCATCAGCAGCAGCAGTGACCTCACCTCGCTGGCCTTCATGTTCCTCACTTGATCAGGACGCAACTCTGTGGAAACAAACACTGATGAGAAGCTGCAACCAGCCAGGAGACAGATAAAGTACTGATCCGGTCTGAACTGGGTCAGAATCTCACACATGATGTTTGTTGTCATTAAAGTCAAACCTCATGTAGTTTAGTGTTAAAGCTCAGTGAACCACAACGTCTCATCAACACCACCAGAACCAACATGGAGCCAACTGGGTCAGTTCTGGTTCTGGTTGAGTTCTGTGAGCTGCTGATATCCAGGAGCAGCTCTGCAGTGATGAAGTCAGGAGACGACGTCACTGTTTCATTCAGTCTGATGACAAACTGACAAACATCACGTGTGAGATTCTGACCCAGTTCAGACCGGATCAGTACTTTATCATCTCTCTTCAGTACCAGACAAGGGTTTTATCTATAAGGTCCATGAGGGGAACAGGAAGGGGCGGGGCTTCAGCTCTCATCAGATCAATAATCAAACTGCAGATATCAAAGTGATTGTATAAGTTGATCATATTCAGAGAACACAAACAAACAAACATCCTGCTGCTGTTTCACTCTGTGGCTGACTCAGACTTCTGCCTCCTGTTCTTTACATGACAACATATTCATACATGTGGCTGACTGTGAAGTCGACAGACAACAAGTGTTCAGATGTAATCACATCCGCTGGTCCATAAGAATCAATAAACTGTGAAACCACAAACAGTCGGTTCTGACTGCAGAATAACAAACAGTACCAACTGTACTGGAAGTTTACTTTTCTTCAGATTTTAATGTCTTTTTAAGTGAAGTTATTTAAGTTTTGAACCTAAAGGCAGGAACACAGCGGCCCGACTGTTGGACGTCTGAAGCGTTCGGAGAGACTCGGACGAGGTCGGGAACACATATGTTCGGTGTGTTCAGCTGCGTCAGAAGCTTTCAGAGCCGCTCGGACGTTGTCTGATCCGATTCAACATGTGAAGTCTGAGGAGGCTGTCGGCCGTCTGAGCCATCGGATTCTCTGATTGGCGGTGTGCTAGCGAATCAGCGCGGTGTGTGGGAGGGGCAGAATACCGTGTGTGCTTTGGTTTTCTACGCACTTTGTTCCATCATTTCTTGTTTTCATGTTTTGGAGTACTGACATGAGACCAGCTGTTATTATGTCGGTTCAGGATGAATGTTTGTTTGGTAATGTCTCGCTGCATGTTTAGTATGCAGCTGTTTATGTCTGAAATAGTTAAGTTTCGTTTTGATGGAAAGTTTATAGAGATGCGTGCATAAAGCTCTAGTCCAGCGTCTTTATCACTAGAGCCAGCTGCTTATTGCATCTCGTGCGGGCGCAGAACGTACACGCTGATGTGGAGCTGGCAGCACGTCGAAGCGGTCAATGACACTTTTGTGCCGAACGGGTCGGACGAGAGGCAGCAGAGTGGTCGGGTAATATAAGGCAGCTGGACGTCTGCGCGGTCTGATGTTCCACTTTATGACTGAAGCTTTCTGAGACCTCCTGGTTTTTCTTTGTTATTAAGAAACAAGAAACACTGCTGCTCAGTGAAAATGTCTGAAGACTTCATGAACTGAACTGGTTTTAGCCTTTACTGTCTGACATTTGCACACAAACACTGATGTGGAGACTGTATCGCACCTCTGATTGGTCCCAAGGACGCGTCTTTAGCCAATGAGGTGAGGTCACTGCCCGAGTAGCCCTCCGTCATTCTGCACCGTCAGACAGAAACAAACACAGGTCAGCTGGTGGAGTTCAGCAGCTGTGCTCCGTCACCTTTCATCACTCATCTTTAACAACAGATCAGTAAGTGAGGAGTCACCTGGACAGCTGCCTCAGCTCTCGCTGTGTCAGCGGGTTTCCGTGTTTCTCCAGCAGGTTCTTCAGCAGCTTGAAGCGAGTCTGAAACAGAAGCAGCAGCGTCGTCACACCAGCCTGACAAACCTGTGAACACAGCACAGTCTGGTGTCTCTACCTGCAGGCTGAACTCACCTCCTCCACCGGCAGCGCCACGTAAACACGCTTCGCAAAACGCCTGCAAACAAACCACAAGTAGAAGTGAGCGGCTGCTTCCATCAACACAACAACCGCTGCTAGAAGGAGAAAGACTGACACAACTGCAACAAACCATCCAGTCAGTGAGACCATCTCAGCTGCCAGCACCAGAGTCCACGTGTCACTGCACAACAACCACAGACACACAAACCAACAACGACA
>NC_044187.1:1091640-1124140 GCF_900880675.1 Sparus aurata | reverse complement strand
CACTGATATATTTCAGTAATAGATTACTTTAAGATGAAGGTAACTGAGTAATATAAAACTTTGGTTTTACACACTCTGTTCACCACACCTTATATTTCATCTTGCACTACAGTTACTCTGCTGATTTATACACTTTTACACATTCTGTGTATTACTTTTCTCTATTGTTATTGAACATGTCTACGTTGTTCCTCTTATCTCATTGTGTTGTTATTGTCTCTGTGTGTGTGTGTGATGCTGCTACACCGGAATTTCCCAGCTTGGGATCAATAAAGTCTATCTATCTAATACAACACGGTACTGATATATTTCAGTAATAGATTACTTTAAGATGAAGGTAACTAGGAATATGCAATATATAGCACTTTGAAGGTAACTAAAAGAGTCATCAGTAATAGATTACTTGACCCAAACCGTCTTTGATGTCTGATTCTGGCGTGTGGGCGGGGCTTCATGAAGAGCATCCGGATCAGTACTGTGTGGTGATTCTGTCTGTGCAGCCGCCATGAACGCCTCGGACAGTGACGAGGACTCCTACAACGAGAGGACGGCGCTGGTCCCGTCTGAGAACCCGGTGGTACCGTCCTACAAAGAAGACCCGGACCTCCACCCGCCCAATGACGCTCCATCCAAAAGGGTAATTCTGGTCGTCTGGTGTCGTCACAACATCAGTTTTTTAAGCTTCTGATCTCAGTGTGAAGTGATGATGTATGTCCTGACTGTCGGACTCTGTTGGTGCAGCCCGGACTGAGCAGGAGGGCGGGTCCAGCTGCTCCGGCCGCTGCGGATGGAGGCGGCAGCGGCGGCGGCGGGTCGGATCAGGAGCTGGATGCAGACGATGAGGAGCTGACTCTGAAGTACGGGGCCAAGCACGTCATCATGCTGTTCATCCCCGTCACCCTGTGCATGGTGGTCGTGGTCGCCACCATCAAGTCCGTCAGCTTCTACACGGAGAAGACGGACCAGCAGCTGTAGGTCCAAACTCAGCCGCCGCCTCACATGGACGACTCCTCCGCTCACAGCTAACCGCCATGTTTGTCCCCGCAGGATCTACACGCCGTTCACCGAGAACACGGCGTCTGTCGGCCGCCGCCTCCTCAACTCCGTCCTCAACACCATCATCATGATCAGCGTCATCGTGGTCATGACCATCTTCCTGGTCGTCCTCTACAAGTACCGCTGCTACAAGGTCAGAACCACAGCTGGTCAGTATTAAGTGACCAATCAGAGACGACGTCACTCAGACGGACGTAGATCTGTAGAACGTAGCAGCTGAAGGTTCAGTCAGAACCGGCTGGAGGTGGTGCTGTGTTGTGGTGAGAGGTGTGTGTGTGTGTGTGTGTGGAGGTGTGTGTTCTGTTGGACCTCCTGCTGGGGGCGCCGCCTCCTCAGGAGCTCTGTGTGACGTGATGTGTCTCCTCAGTTCATCCACGGCTGGCTCATCCTGTCCTCCCTCATGCTGCTGTTCTGGTTCAGCTTCATGTACCTGGGGTGAGTCCTGCTGATCGTCACTGCATTTGTTGTGGTGCTGCACCGCTCCGGAGTTCTGAACAGTTCTGCTGCTTCATCGTGGTCCTCCTCTGTCTCCAGGGAAGTGTTTAAGACGTACAACCTGGCGGTGGACTACCCGACGGTGGGCGTGATCATCTGGAACTTCGGGGCGGTGGGGATGATCTGTATCCACTGGAAGGGCCCGCTCCAGCTGCAGCAGGCCTACCTGATCCTCATCAGCGCCCTCATGGCCCTCGTCTTCATCAAGTACCTGCCCGAGTGGTCGGCCTGGGTCATCCTGGGAGCCATCTCTGTCTACGGTGAGTCCACGTCCACGTGAGACTGCACATGAAGTCATCAAAGCTTTACCTGCTGACATCTGTTTCCCATCATGCCTTGCTCTGTTTGCTTGTGTGGTTACAGACCTGGTGGCGGTTCTGTCACCGAGAGGTCCTCTCAGGATGTTGGTGGAAACGGCTCAGGAACGGAACGAGCCCATCTTCCCCGCCCTCATCTACTCATGTGAGTCCACTCAGCCTGTTACTGGTTCTGATTCCCCTCACAGTGATCCTGCTGAGACAGGTCCACAGAACCTGAAACACCAGGATGCTGCTGCAGAGACACTGATCCTCCTCTCCTCCTCCTGATGATATAAAGTCCTCCTCTCCTCCTGATGATATAAAGTCCTCCTCTCCTCCTCCTGATGATATAAAGTCCTCCTCTCCTCCTCCTGATGATATAAAGTCCTCCTCTCCTCCTCCTGATGATATAAAGTCCTCCTCTCCTCCTGATGATATAAAGTCCTCCTCTCCTCCTCCTGATGATATAAAGTCCTCCTCTCCTCCTCCTGTTGATATAAAGTCCTCCTCTCCTCCTGAGGATATAAAGTCCTCCTCTCCTCCTGATGATATAAAGTCCTCCTCTCCTCCTCCTGATGATATAAAGTCCTCCTCTCCTCCTGATGATATAAAGTCCTCCTCTCCTCCTCCTGATATAAAGTCCTCCTCTCCTCCTGATGATATAAAGTCCTCCTCTCCTCCTCCTGAGGATATAAAGTCCTCCTCTCCTCCTCCTGATGATATAAAGTCCTCCTCTCCTCCTCCTGATGATATAAAGTCCTCCTCTCCTCCTCCTGATGATATAAAGTCCTCCTCTCCTCCTCTGATGATATAAAGTCCTCCTCTCCTCCTCCTGATGATATAAAGTCCTCCTCTCCTCCTGATGATATAAAGTCCTCCTCTCCTCCTCCTGATGATATAAAGTCCTCCTCTCCTCCTCCTGATGATATAAAGTCCTCCTCTCCTCCTCCTGATGATATAAAGTCCTCCTCTCCTCCTCCTGATGATATAAAGTCCTCCTCTCCTCCTCCTGATGATATAAAGTCCTCCTCTCCTCCTCCTGATGATATAAAGTCCTCCTCTCCTCCTCCTGATGATATAAAGTCCTCCTCTCCTCCTGATGATATAAAGTCCTCCTCTCCTCCTGATGATATAAAGTCCTCCTCTCCTCCTGATGATATAAAGTCCTCCTCTCCTCCTCCTGATGATATAAAGTCCTCCTCTCCTCCCTGATGATATAAAGTCCTCCTCTCCTCCTCCTGATGATATAAAGTCCTCCTCTCCTCCTCCTGATGATATAAAGTCCTCCTCTCCTCCTCCTGATGATATAAAGTCCTCTCCTCCTCCTGATGATATAAAGTCCTCCTCTCCTCCTCCTGATGATATAAAGTCCTCCTCTCCTCCTCCTGATGATATAAAGTCCTCCTCTCCTCCTGATGATATAAAGTCCTCCTCTCCTCCTCCTGATGATATAAAGTCCTCCTCTCCTCCTGATGATATAAAGTCCTCCTCTCCTCCTCCTGATGATATAAAGTCCTCCTCTCCTCCTCCTGATGATATAAAGTCCTCCTCTCCTCCTCCTGATGATATAAAGCCCTCCTCTCCTCCTCCTGATGATATAAAGCCCTCCTCTCCTCCTCCTGATGATATAAAGTCCTCCTCTCCTCCTCCTGATGATATAAAGTCCTCCTCTCCTCCTCCTGATGATATAAAGTCCTCCTCTCCTCCTCTGATTATATAAAGTCCTCCTCTCCTCCTCCTGATGATATAAAGTCCTCCTCTCCTCCTGATGATATAAAGTCCTCCTCTCCTCCTGATGATATAAAGTCCTCCTCTCCTCCTCCTGATGATATAAAGTCCTCCTCTCCTCCTGATGATATAAAGTCCTCCTCTCCTCCTGATGATATAAAGTCCTCCTCTCCTCCTCTGATTATATAAAGTCCTCCTCTCCTCCTCCTGATGATATAAAGTCCTCCTCTCCTCCTCCTGATGATATAAAGTCCTCCTCTCCTCCTCCTGATGATATAAAGTCCTCCTCTCCTCCTCCTGATGATATAAAGTCCTCCTCTCCTCCTCCTGAGGATATAAAGTCCTCCTCTCCTCCTCCTGATGATATAAAGTCCTCCTCTCCTCCTCCTGATGATATAAAGTCCTCCTCTCCTCCTCCTGATGATATAAAGTCCTCCTCTCCTCCTCCTGATGATATAAAGTCCTCCTCTCCTCCTCCTGAGGATATAAAGTCCTCCTCTCCTCCTCCTGATGATATAAAGTCCTCCTCTCCTCCTCCTGATGATATAAAGTCCTCCTCTCCTCCTCTTGATGATATAAAGTCCTCCTCTCCTCCTGATGATATAAAGTCATCCTCGCCTCCTCTTGATGATATAAAGTCCTCCTCTCCTCCTCCTGATGATATAAAGTCCTCCTCTCCTCCTCCTGATGATATAAAGTCCTCCTCTCCTCCTGATGATATAAAGTCCTCCTCTCCTCCTCCTGATGATATAAAGTCATCCTCGCCTCCTCCTGATGATATAAAGTCCTCCTCTCCTCCTGATGATATAAAGTCCTCCTCTCCTCCTCCTGATGATATAAAGTCCTCCTCTCCTCCTGATGATATAAAGTCCTCCTCTCCTCCTCCTGATGATATAAAGTCCTCCTCTCCTCCTGATGATATAAAGTCCTCCTCTCCTCCTCTGATTATATAAAGTCCTCCTCTCCTCCTCCTGATGATATAAAGTCCTCCTCTCCTCCTGATGATATAAAGTCCTCCTCTCCTCCTGATGATATAAAGTCATCCTCTCCTCCTCCTGATGATATAAAGTCCTCCTCTCCTCCTCCTGATGATATAAAGTCCTCCTCTCCTCCTCCTGATGATATAAAGTCCTCCTCTCCTCCTCCTGATGATATAAAGTCCTCCTCTCCTCCTCCTGATGATATAAAGTCATCCTCTCCTCCTCCTGATGATATAAAGTCCTCCTCTCCTCCTCCTGATGATATAAAGTCCTCCTCTCCTCCTCTGATTATATAAAGTCCTCCTCTCCTCCTCCTGATGATATAAAGTCCTCCTCTCCTCCTGATGATATAAAGTCCTCCTCTCCTCCTGATGATATAAAGTCATCCTCTCCTCCTCCTGATGATATAAAGTCATCCTCTCCTCCTCCTGATGATATAAAGTCCTCCTCTCCTCCTCCTGATGATATAAAGTCCTCCTCTCCTCCTCCTGATGATATAAAGTCCTCCTCTCCTCCTCCTGATGATATAAAGTCATCCTCTCCTCCTCCTGATGATATAAAGTCCTCCTCTCCTCCTCCTGATGATATAAAGTCCTCCTCTCCTCCTCCTGATGATATAAAGTCATCCTCTCCTCCTCCTGATGATATAAAGTCATCCTCTCCTCCTCTTGATGATATAAAGTCCTCCTCTCCTCCTCCTGATGATATAAAGTCCTCCTCTCCTCCTGATGATATAAAGTCCTCCTCTCCTCCTGATGATATAAAGTCCTCCTCTCCTCCTCCTGATGATATAAAGTCCTCCTCTCCTCCTCCTGATGATATAAAGTCCTCCTCTCCTCCTCCTGATGATATAAAGTCCTCCTCTCCTCCTCCTGAGGATATAAAGTCCTCCTCTCCTCCTCCTGATGATATAAAGTCCTCCTCTCCTCCTGATGATATAAAGTCCTCCTCTCCTCCTGATGATATAAAGTCCTCCTCTCCTCCTCCTGAGGATATAAAGTCCTCCTCGCCTCCTCCTGATGATATAAAGTCCTCCTCTCCTCCTCCTGATGATATAAAGTCCTCCTCTCCTCCTCCTGATGATATAAAGTCCTCTCCTCCTCCTGATGATATAAAGTCCTCCTCTCCTCCTCCTGAGGATATAAAGTCCTCCTCGCCTCCTCCTGATGATATAAAGTCCTCCTCTCCTCCGCCTGAGGATATAAAGTCCTCCTCTCCTCCTCCTGATGATATAAAGTCCTCCTCTCCTCCTCCTGATGATATAAAGTCCTCCTCTCCTCCTCCTGATGATATAAAGTCCTCCTCTCCTCCTCCTGAGGATATAAAGTCCTCCTCGCCTCCTCCTGATGATATAAAGTCCTCCTCTCCTCCGCCTGAGGATATAAAGTCCTCCTCTCCTCCTCCTGATGATATAAAGTCCTCCTCTCCTCCTGATGATATAAAGTCCTCCTCTCCTCCTCCTGATGATATAAAGTCCTCCTCTCCTCCTCCTGATGATATAAAGTCCTCCTCTCCTCCTCCTGAGGATATAAAGTCCTCCTCGCCTCCTCCTGATGATATAAAGTCCTCCTCTCCTCCGCCTGAGGATATAAAGTCCTCCTCTCCTCCTCCTGATGATATAAAGTCCTCCTCTCCTCCTCCTGATGATATAAAGTCCTCTCCTCCTCCTGATGATATAAAGTCCTCCTCTCCTCCTCCTGAGGATATAAAGTCCTCCTCGCCTCCTCCTGATGATATAAAGTCCTCCTCTCCTCCGCCTGAGGATATAAAGTCCTCCTCTCCTCCTCCTGATGATATAAAGTCCTCCTCTCCTCCTCCTGATGATATAAAGTCCTCCTCTCCTCCTGATGATATAAAGTCCTCCTCTCCTCCTCCTGATGATATAAAGTCCTCCTCTCCTCCTCCTGATGATATAAAGTCCTCCTCTCCTCCTCCTGAGGATATAAAGTCCTCCTCGCCTCCTCCTGATGATATAAAGTCCTCCTCTCCTCCGCCTGAGGATATAAAGTCCTCCTCTCCTCCTCCTGATGATATAAAGTCCTCCTCTCCTCCTCCTGATGATATAAAGTCCTCCTCTCCTCCTGATGATATAAAGTCCTCCTCTCCTCCTCCTGAGGATATAAAGTCCTCCTCCTCCTCCTGATGATATAAAGTCCTCCTCTCCTCCTGATGATAAAAAGTCCTCCTCTCCTCCTCCTGAGGATATAAAGTCCTCCTCTCCTCCTCCTGAGGATATAAAGTCCTCCTCTCCTCCTCCTGATGATATAAAGTCCTCCTCTCCTCCTCCTGATGATATAAAGTCCTCCTCTCCTCCTCCTGAGGATATAAAGTCCTCCTCTCCTCCTCCTGGTGATATAAAGTCCTCCTCTCCTCCTCCTGATGATATAAAGTCCTCCTCTCCTCCTCCTGATGATATAAAGTCCTCCTCTCCTCCTCCTGATGATATAAAGTCCTCCTCTCCTCCTCTTGATGATATAAAGTCCTCCTCTCCTCCTCCTGATGATATAAAGTCCTCCTCTCCTCCTCCTCCTGATATAAAGTGCTCCTCTCCTCCTCCTGATGATATAAACTCCTCCTCTTAGCCAATGAGATCTAATGGTTTTGTTTTGTGTGTTTTCAGCCGCCATGATGTGGACGGTGGGGATGGCAAGCCCGAACGACGCTCAGCACTCTGGACACGAAACAGGTCCGACATTACAAACAACATTGTAACGTCACAAGCTAGGAATCATGGGAAATGGGGGGGTGGAGATGACGTCATGGCCTCCTGTACAGTCTGATGTTGGACCGTGTGCTGTAATCTTTAGATGCCACAGTAATTAAAGAACTTCAGATGTTCTGTAAAATGATTGTTTTCTCTTCAGACGTTCACTTTACATCATTTTAATCATCATTTTTGACTTTTTGTTAATAATGTTCGGTACACACTGATAACCAGATGTTGACAGCTGCTATGGATCTGTTCGTTATGTTCACGCCATCACACTGCCGCCATTTTGTTTTCCAGATGAGGAGGCGGAGCAGAGCAGCAGGGGGGTGGAGCCTGAGAGTCGACAGCCGCGGTCGTTTCCAGAGGATGAGCTGGAGGAGGACCGTGAGTTCAGACGGCAGGACACGTGTTGGACCGATGGAGTGTGTTGTGTCTCTGCGGGACGTTAAAGGTGTGTTTGGTGTTGCAGGAGGGGTGAAGCTCGGCCTCGGGGATTTCATCTTCTACAGCGTTCTGGTCGGGAAGGCTGCGGCGACCGGCGGAGACTGGAACACCACGCTCGCCTGCTTCGTCGCCATTCTTATCGTAAGTTTTAGATTAACACCCGTCAGACTTCCACCATGACGGAGACGCAACACTGAAGTCTGTTTGTCTGCCTCTCCACCACCTGTCCTCCACCTGTACCTCACCTGTCCTCTACCTGTCCACCACCTGTACCTCACCTGTCCTCCACCTGTCCTCCACCTGTCCTCCACCTGTCCTCCACCTGTACCTCACCTGTCCTCCACCTGTCCTCCACCTGTACCTCACCTGTCCTCCACCTGTACCTCACCTGTCCTCCACCTGTCCTCCACCTGTACCTCACCTGTCCTCTACCTGTCCACCACCTGTACCTCACCTGTCCTCCACCTGTCCTCCACCTGTCCTCACCTGTCCTCCACCTGTCCTCTACATGTACCTCCACCTGTACCTCACCTGTCCTCCACCTGTACCTCACCTGTCCTCCACCTGTCCTCCACCTGTACCCCACCTGTACCTCACCTGTCCTCCACCTGTCCTCCACCTGTACCTCACCTGTCCTCCACCTGTCCTCTACATGTACCTCACCTGTCCTCCACCTGTCCTCTACATGTACCTTACCTGTCCTCTACATGTACCTCACCTGTACCTCACCTGTCCTCCACCTGTCCTCCACCTGTCTCAGGGCCTGTGTCTGACTCTGCTGCTGTTGGCCATCTTTAAGAAGGCTCTGCCGGCGCTGCCCATCTCCATCACCTTCGGGCTCGTCTTCTACTTCTCCACGGACTTCCTGGTTCAGCCCTTCATGGACAACCTGGCTGCTAACCAGTTTTACATCTGACAGGAAGCCACGCCCCCTTCACCTGCCCCTCCTCTTCCTCGTTGTCCTGCAGGCCCGCCGCCGTCTGATGATATGATGCACAAAGACCACTTCCTGTCTTTAAAAGTCTGTTTGGGGAACATGACACGCTGACTTAACCACAGGAAGTGATGTAATGCAGACAGGAAGCTGGCGTGGGTGTGAGGTGGTGACGGTGGCTGAAGGTCACCTGGTTGTTTGTGCTCAGGTGTGTTCCTGATCACCTGCTGACTGTAAAGGAAAGACCTGCATTAGTCTGTAGAGTGTCTGTTTCTGGGGAACAGTTTGGATGTAACACTCGCTGACTGAGACCAGAGAACACCGCGGCTGCCTCTGATTGGCTGCCGCTCCTGTCCGTCACAGCTAACAAACATTCCTGTTTTTAATCAGTAAAGATTCCCTGTGCTCGTTAGTGACCTCACACAGACACGCGGCGTTCACTCCACTTCCTGTTTGGTCTTTTAACTTCTGGTTGGCTTCATTAACAGCAGCAGCTGGTTTGTGTTTGTCTGGTTTAAACACATGTTAACAGTTTATTAACTATTTATTGAACATGATCGATAATAGATTAAATAATCTGACGGTGGATTATGAAAC
This sequence comes from Sparus aurata, assembly GCF_900880675.1. NCBI lineage: Eukaryota > Metazoa > Chordata > Actinopteri > Spariformes > Sparidae > Sparus > Sparus aurata. Next base: position 1,114,897 of record NC_044187.1, on the reverse strand, counting down.
TGATCCTCACTTCCTGTCTAGACAGGAAGTTTAAAGATAACCCGCCCAGCGAAACGTTAAAGGTTGTATTGAAAACATTTTTATGACAGCAGATGTTTATTTTAAATAAAACAGAGTTTGTAGATTTTCAGAATAAAAATCTCTTCTTTAAATTGATTGTTTTGTTGATGTGACGTCATCCGTCTGCTAGTCGCCAGTTTGTGGCAAAAAAACCCTGAGAAACATCCAGAAGACAGAAGTGAGTGTGTGAGAACACCTGTGATGCTTCTGTGGTGATGTCTTAATCTCACATCAGCTTCATGAAGGTTTAATTACAAACGTCACCACTGAACTGAAATAAAAGCAGAATAAATACAACTGACGTCTCGTCTCCGTCAACGATTCAACAACAGAACGTCTTCTGGATCCGTCAAACACAAACCAGATTTTTATAGTCTCACTTGACGGTCAGAGCGACGCTGACAGAACTGATCCAGTCAACAGAACTTCAACAGAACATTTAGAGATGAGTGTAGACGGAGCCGATTGATTATCTGCAGCTGTGACTGGACGGACTCGCGGCTCCGGCTGCTCACATGTGAACTTGTGATGCGTTTCTTTGTCTCAGTTTGGATGGTTGAAGATCATTTTCACTGTTTTTCTAATATTTGATAGACTAAAAAGTTTAATCAGGAAATGAATCATCAGATATTTATGTGTCACATCCACTTTGATCCTGAACTGAATCTTTAGTCTTTCTTTTGGCTCTAAATCAAATCTCTTGTACATTTTGGACTGTATCGTTGAAATATTACAACTTTACTCTTCAACTTTAAAATCATTTGGTTTGTGAGCTGCTGCTCAGCTCCGGTCCTGCCGGTGTCGGACACAGACAGAACCAGATGTTTGTCTCCAGATGTTCCTTCTGCTCGCAGAACAAACAGCAGACTGTCTCTTAGCTTTATTACTAACATACAGGTGGGGGGGCTTTATATACATTTTGTAGAAAGTGATTCAGGTGTCAAACTTGTTTTATTTCATCTTCCTGTGCAATCAAGTCCAACTGTTAAACTGCTGTAATGAAATAAAATGATGTAATGAAACTTGAGCCTCTTTTAGTTTCTGGCTTTGGTTTGGCAGCAACTTCCTGTCTGGTTCTGCTCATCGACCAGCTGGACTCCAACACGTGACCTGATGACATTTCATCATTATATTACTTCTCCAGAACCGGCCGGGTCGACAGACAGCAGAGGGCACCAACAGGTTTATGTGACTTTGACTCCCCAAAAGAACACTTCCTCATAAATGTTGGTGTTGATTCTGATAGTACAACTTTATTCTTCAGACGTTTTACTTTGAATATTTATACATTATTTGTATATTTCTGCACTTCTTGGTTCACAATGTTAGTAAAGATCTTCACGAGTCATTAATCACAAAGACTTTGGTTAAAATTTACCGTCTGAATGAAGATTTTAATTATTATTTCTAGAGATATTGAGATGAGATGATGTTGATACATTATCATTTGCAGGACATAATTGGTAATAAATGATATTTGTATATTTGTGTATAAGTAGAGATGAAGTCAGGGAGCGTCTGCTGGATTATTAGCTACAGATTCATGTAGAGGAGGTGGGACGAGACGAAGTCACACTCAGACTGCTTCACGTCTTCATGCTAAGCTAAGCTAACGTTGAACTGAACCTTGAGAGCGACAGTCAGAGCAGAATGATCCTTTCAGAATAAAATCCCAGAGTCAGCTCCTCTTTCACATCAACATGTTTATTCTGGATTTAAAAAAAAAAACAGTCTAACAGTTCATTAACAAACAAAACAAGTTTCTACTGAATCAAACGTTTAATTTCTCTCCTCAAACTGGGATTTGTTCTTCAGCAGGAACGCTGCCAGATACTCGATGGGGTTCGGAGGTCTGCAGGGAACAAAGAAGGAAACATTTTATTTCATAAACCAACAAAAACCAAAGGAAACTGAACAACCAACAAATCTACTAATTACTGATTTCAATCAGTTTTATTAGATGAGCTGCAGAAACGAAAACTGCAGCTCCTGATTGGTCGACCGGTGACCTCAGCAGCCAATAATATCTCTTCTTCAGAGGCTGATTGGACCTCAACACTGTCCTGGTATCACGTCTCTGACAGACGTCACACTCTGATGTAAACTAACACTGCGGTTGTAATATCTGTCTTATTAAATGCCACGTGGCGGCGGCGGCAGCGGTGGCGGCGTGCTGACCTGTCCTTGGCGAGCACCGACAGGCCCTGCAGCAGGATGGGGACCACCGTCTGGTCCAGGTAGGCTCTGGTGGGCAGCGCCTGCAGATCCACCTTCTGCTTCGAGATCTTCTCCACGCTCGCCTTCTCGTTCTCCACCGTCCTCTGTGGAGCAGAAGCAAAGCATGCTGGGAGTCTGCCTTTACCTTCTCATTACACTGTACACAGTGTGTGTGTGTGTGTGTGTGTGTGTGTGTGTGTGTGTGTGTGTTACCTGGATGTTTTCCGTCAGGCCGTACTCTGCGTGAGGGTTTTCAGACACCTGCAGGAGGATTCATGTCATCATCTTTACGTTCACCAGCAACACAAAACATGATTTCATCTTGGACCGATCAGGAGATAATTAGTTTGATCGTCAGCTCAGAGCTCGATGTGTCGGCTGCTACACGACCAGACAGCCAGCAGGAGGATGACGCGTGAGACGCTGGATCGACTCTACATTAATCAATACTGATTGATTAATGGACTGATTGTTTCAGCTCTGACATCACAGGGCAACATCTGTACCTGCTGATTCTCCCTCCTGCTGTCAGTCATCAGCTAACAGTTTCCCCCTGCTTCCAGTCTTTGTGCTAAGCTAGGCTAAACACCATTAAACTGAATGAGGGACTGCTCCTTTAATCACAGTGCTGTGTGTGTGTGTGTGTGTGTGTGTGTGTGTGTGTGTCTGTGTGTGTGTGTGTGTGTGTGTGTGTCTGTGTGTGTGTGTGTGTGTCTGTGTCTGTGTGTGTGTGTGTGTGTGTATGTGTGTGTGTACTCACAGGTGTGTGTCTGTGTGTGTGTGTGTGTGTGTGTGTGTGTGTGTACTCACAGGTGTGTGTCCCTCCATGGACTGATCTGCATCTGTGTGATCTGGAAAACAAACAAGAACATTTAAATGTTTTTCTGAGATCAACAGAAAAGATGAAGACGATCTTTGAAGAACTTCTCAGAAGTGTTATTTGACAGGACTTATTAACTGATAACCCGGTCAGAACCACCAGTAGGACTCTACTGGACTCTGTGTCCACTGGACTCTGTGGAGACTCTGTGGAGACGCTAATGGACTCTACTGGACTCTACCGGACTCTACCGGACTCTACTGGACTCTACCGGACTCTGCGGGGACTCTACCGGACTCTGTGGAGACGCTAATGGACTCTACTGGACTCTACCGGACTCTACCGGACTCTACCGGACTCTACTGGACTCTACCGGACTCTACTGGACTCTACCGGACTCTGCGGGGACTCTACCGGACTCTGTGGAGACGCTAATGGACTCTACTGGACTCTACCGGACTCTACCGGACTCTACTGGACTCTACCGGACTCTACCGGACTCTGCGGGGACTCTACCGGACTCTGTGGAGACGCTAATGGACTCTACTGGACTCTACCGGACTCTGCGGGGACTCTACTGGACTCTGTGTCCACTGGACTCTGTGGAGACTCTGTGGAGACGCTAATGGACTCTACTGGACTCTACCGGACTCTGCGGGGACTCTACCGGACTCTACTGGACTCTACTGGACTCTACCGGACTCTGCGGGGACTCTACCGGACTCAGTTCTGACCCACGGACACTAACGGTTGCTCTTGGCTCGGGTGTCGGTCGCGCTGCACGGCGCTGGAAGCGGCGGTAAGTTAGCCTAGCATCACGTTACCGCCGGCTGCCCGGTTGATAAAACTCAGTACCGGGTCAGAATCCACCGCTCCGGTTTGGACCGTGTCGTCAAATCATCACATGGAACCGGAAACACGCAGCAGAGAAACAGAACAACAACTCAAACTGCGAAAAACTCCATCAATGGTCAACAATGAACTTACCGTCCGCCATGTTTGTTGTGGATATTTACGCAGGATATCTGACGTACGTCGATTCTGCTCGAAGGCTACGTAGGAAATACATCCGGGCGCCTCGCGAGTATCCGGTTTGTGTAGATGTACTTCAAAATAAAAGCACGGGAGTCCATTGATACTTATTGACGTTTTTACGTGTCACACTTTATATTGATTTACGTATTTATGTTTATTATGTAAACTACAACATGTTACGACTAGTTTGATAAATATACAATAATAATTTAATAAAATAAATCTCGACTTGATGTTTTTTGTATATGATTTGTACCTTTATTGTGAAAAGTTATACATCATACATGTCGGAGGCTGGTGCTGTGGGCCGGTGTGGTTCGGTGTGGCTCGTGGTTCTGGACACAGCTGTAGATCTGTTAGCTTCTAGCTCCGGTTCAAAGTGCTGATTTATTATTATGTTAATTATCATGAAGGATGAAAGCAAATAAAAACACTAAAATATCAAAAAGGCACAGAGTTTAACAGAGAGACTTCACATGTGTGTTGATGAGGTGTAGCCAATCAGATGCCACCACACTCATGCAGCTCAGCATCATCAGTGGGAGCTCCTCGGCCTCCGTCACAGGATGAAGGGGATGAGAGCCGTCCTGGAGCGAGGGTAGTCCTCAAACCTCCGCTGGTAGTCTCTGCAGGACCACAGGACGACAAACTCAAGTCATGTTGCAACAAGAAATCTGGAAAACTACCTGCGGTGCTGCTGACCAATCAGATTACAGAGCTACCTGTGGTGCTGGCAGGCTCTGGGCCCAATGGAGCAGATGGTGAAGAAGGCGAAGGCGAAGGCGGGTAAAGACCCAGCAGCCACAGAGTAACCGCACCACTCCACGATCTCCCCGAAGAAGTTCGCTCCAGACACAAACTCAAACATCCCACCTGAGAGGAAATGAAGGTGCAGGGGTTAAAGGTGAAGGTGCTGACAGCGATGAACTCTGTCATGGATCGGGTCTAGTCACCGTGGGGGATCCTGTAGACGGTCTCTCCTGGTCTCCTCAGGCTGCGCAGGATGTGGTCACTGTGGATGTTGACGGTCATTCCGACCACAAACAGAAGCAGACCTGCGTCACAGACAAACAGGAAGTGTCAGACGCTCTCACCTCTGACAGGAAGTGTGCTGAGGACGTCACATGACCGGTTACATCTTCTTTTCAATGTTTTAATTTATTTTTTCACACAAACAAATCTATATACATTTATACAATAAACAGACAATAAACAGCCAACACAACAAACACAAAATATATACATATATACAAATACATAGATGGGGGTATTAGCAAATCATATAGTTGTTTTTAATCATTTATAATATTCCTTATAGCTTTTCTGTCTTTCATGTTTTTTAGCAGCTGCATGTAATATCTGGTTTCTATTTTAAATTCATAAAAATGTGTTTTTTTGGATGACCATTTGCATTTATGGATGTAATATTGTCCTTGTAAAATAAAAAGATTCAACAAAAACAGTTCCTTTCCCTTAAGTTTTTTTTCATCATAAGTGAGAATTATGTCTTTTTTTAAGTTTAAGCTTAATTCCTGTCAAAGATACAAACATATTTTCCAGTTCCTTCCAAAACAAACAAGTATAATATTAAAAAAACAGATGAGGAATATTTTCCTCCTCCTGTTCACAGTTGACATTAACATCTTTATATCTGGAGACGGCCTGACAGGATAAATTGAATGTATGATCTCAAAAGAAACTTCCTTTATCTTGTGTGTGACTCAGTATCTGCTACTTGAAGTCCACACTGAGTTCCAGTTTATACCTACATGTTGAGTTCCAGAGTAGTTTAGCTGATGGAGTTGTAATTTCTTGGCTAATTTTCCTTATATGTCTATTGGTGCATTTTCTGTCTGTTAAATTTATGCCGTCTAACATTAAATTAGCCTCAAAGTGTACGTTTAGCTGTGGTCTACTATCTCCTCACAATAACAACAACAGTTCTGCAGGTACAGCGTCAAATATTATGGCAAATTCTTTATGTGTAATAGGAATTGCATATTTTTTTAAAAACTCAGTGTAGTTATACAAATGTCCATTTTCATTCAATAACTGTGTCACAAACAAGATATTTTGGTCAAACCATCTCTTGACAAACAAAGATTTGTTCTTATATGGAATATTTGGATTATTCCAGATCAAACACTTGTGTGGTGAACAGTTGTGTTTGCAGACGAACATCCAGGACAGTCAGGCTTGTGTGTGAAAACTTGCCAGATTGACAGGAAGTTGATCAACACTGTAATAACAGTTTAAAAGAAATTCAATCCCCCGATTTTCTTGAAAATAAGTTCTGGTATAATATACTATAATTTACTTTTTCCCTGCAAATATCTCTTCAACCAGTTTATTAAAAACATTGTGTTAGATGTATTAAAGTCTGATGCCTGGACAGGATGAGTTGCACAGCACTGTTTGTTTTAATTGGTGGGGCTTATTCTTCCTTATGAAGTTGAAGATTTTCGTGTCAATCTGTTGAACTGTTTTTGTTGGAACATCCAGCAGCTGAGAGAAGCTTCACTTTTAGACAACAAGACTCGTCCACTGATTGACAAATCTCTTAATAGCCACATATCATACTTTCTCAAAATGTTTTCAATCAGTGGATTAAAATTCAAGTCAACTCTTTTTTCTTGATTCTTGCATATCTTAATGCCCAGATATGATATAACATCTTTAAAACAAATACCCTCTATTTCCGTCAGGTTATTTGGTCTTTTAAAGCAAAAAGCTCACACTTCTTAATATAAATCTTCAAACCTGACAGCAGAGAGAATGTGTCGAGACAGTCAATTGTCTTTTTTACCTCCTTTTCATTCTTTAAAAAAATAGTAGTATCATCTGCTAATTGACAACATTTCAATTGACTTTCTGCCAGTTGAATGCCTCTAAAATAATCTTTATTAATGTGAAGTGCCATAGTTTGCATGATGAGTAGAAACAAAAAGGGTGCAATAGGGTCACCTTGTTTAATCCCTCTCTCTATACTGAAGCTTCAGTGGTTCTATTTAACAACTTCACTGAACTGCTGCACCTTTTATATAATGTCTGAACTGCAGATTTAAAATAAGAGCCAAAACCAAAAAAGTCCAAAGTATTAAACAAGAAGGAATGTTCTATGGTATCAAAGGCTTTATAGTAATCTATGAATAATATAAGGCTGTTGTCATCAATAACTTCATGGTAGTCAATTAAATCCAGAATTAGACGAACATTATTATTTGTATGTCTACCACTTATAAATCCAGACTGGCAGTCAACAATAATTGTTTGAAGACAAAGTTTGAGCCTCTGAGCAAAAATAAGTGATAATAATTTAACATCATTATTAATTAAAGTAATTGGCCTCCAATTTTCAGAACACACTGGGTCTTTCCATGTTTGGGGATTAATGTAATGAGGCCTTGAGACACAGATGCGGTAATCTGTGACGCTCTGTGACATCCCAGCAGCCAGAGGTGTGATCTGCACACCTGTCCTCTCTGCAAGTTTCACCTTCACCGTGTGTTAAACCATTACATACTGATGGTGAGGTCATACACCTGCAGCCTGGTCACATTTCCCAGGACGTCGCTGTGACTCACCTGCAGCCACGCGAGTCCTCGTCAGCCAGGTGTCTTCAAAGCGGGCGCAGTGCAGCAGGTGGTGTCCCTGCAGGAGGCCGTTGAGCGAGCAGAAGATGGCGGCGTACAGGACGATGGACAGCGGGACGGGTCGTCCTCTGGTCAGGAAGGCGTAGATGAAGCTCCTAAAGAACAGACGCAGGTTACTTCCTGTTCCACAACATGAAGTGTGTCTGTGTGTCAGTCACCGGGTCACATGACGCCCACATCCTCTACAGAACACAGGAGCACCATGATACCAGTCCAGTCACTGAGCTCATCCAATCAGCATGGAGACAGAGTGTGAGTCAATCAAACAGGGTCAGAACAGCACCAGGTTCTGGAGGCAGCTGACCGTGATGTCGCTCCTGTATCCTGTTTCATAAGAGAAGACTATAACAGCTATTGGCTCCTGTCTCATAATCCGGAGTCCAGAACCGGTCCTGAGTCCAGAACCGGTCCCTTATCTAAACACACACAGGCTGCTGAACTGTTCTACAGAGTAGTGTAATGAGTAATTACTCCACCAGACAGTAATCTATTACTTTAAACTGGAGCTTAGAGTAATATGTAATGTATTACATTTTGAAGTACAGCTGACGTCTGTTCTGTTCTGGAGTCTGTTCTGAGGTCTGTTCTGTTCTGGACTCTGTTCTGACGTCTGTTCTGTTCTGGAGTCTGTTCTGACGTCTGTTCTGTTCTGGAGTCTGTTCTGAGGTCTGTTCTGTTCTGGAGTCTGTTCTGAGGTCTGTTCTGTTCTGGAGTCTGATCTGAGATCTGATCTGAGGTCTGTTCTGTTCTGGAGTCTGTTCTGAGGTCTGTTCTGTTCTGGAGTCTGTTCTGACGTCTGTTCTGTTCTGGAGTCTGTTCTGACGTCTGTTCTGTTCTGGAGTCTGATCTGAGATCTGATCTGACGTCTGATCTGTTCTGGAGTCTGATCTGAGGTCTGTTCTGTGGTCTGATCTGAGGTCTGATCTGTGGTCTGATCTGAGGTCTGATCTCAGGTCTGATCTGAGGTCTGTTCTGTTCTGGAGTCTGATCTGAGATCTGATCTGAGGTCTGTTCTGTTCTGGAGTCTGTTCTGAGGTCTGATCTGAGGTCTGTTCTGTTCTGGAGTCTGATGTGAGATCTGTTCTGAGGTCTGACCTGTGGAAGTAGTGCAGCATGAAGGTGCAGAGCAGCAGCGTCCTCCCGGTCCAGTAGCGGCTCGTCCCCGGCTCGGTGTGCGGTTCCTCCGTGAACAGCAGCAGCAGCAGCGGCAGCAGGAAGGCCGGGACCTCCTGCAGGAACCAGCCCGGTCCGGCCGGGCAGCAGCGGACCTTCGGCTCCACGTAGCGACCGTAAGGTGTGTGGCGCCGCGTCTGTTCCAGCAGGTAGGCCACGCCCCCCACGATCAGAGCCCAGCTCAGGTAGGACACGGCACCGTCCCGACACTCCATCAGTCCACTGACTCGGCTCAGCTCCACCGAACTGCCGGCATGCAGAGAGAGACAGAGACATAACTCAGAGTCCACCGACCAATCAGAGCCCACCTCATGTTACCCAGGAAGGAGGTCCCGAGCCTGCCGAGTCCTGAGACTGTGGTCACGTGAGATCCATATGAACCCAGTGTGGACAAAGGATGTGTTTGTGTGGTCCATATGGACCGCGTCACCAGGACCTGGTCTGCAGTTAGATACACTGTGTCTGACTTTAAAACTAGCATTTCTATTGGTCCTGGCAGCTCGTGACATCACGCCTCACCTCCTGCTGGACCCAGCAGCACACAGGAGAGGTTCAGGTCGCACCTGGTCACACCTGGTCACACCTTCATTATCAATTATTCTATTCAAAGCAGTTCTGTTTCTATTCTAGAAGCATCTGAAGTGTTTCTGAACCAGCCATGTCAGAACCGCTCCACAGAGGCAGGAGCAACACAGCTGCTGATCTGGACCACAGTCCGCCCGGGTCACTGACAGCTGCTCAGAACCTGCAGGAGGTCTGCAGTGTGGTAGATGTTGGTTCTTGCAGCTGGTTCTGGTCCGACTGTCAGTCCTCTCTGGGCCTTAGAGGAATGCTGTCATTGATTGTCTCGTGTTTTTGAGCGGCACGTGTCTGATTGGACTCGCAGGTTCTGATGTGCTTCAGTCCTCTGTGAGAAATAACTGTGTGACCGTGTCGGTCTGGAGCTGCTTCTTCTTCTGTGGTGGTGCTTCCATTATATTCTGCCAAACTCTGCATCCTTCCCTCTCAGCTGTCCTGGTGTCGGGGGCGGGACATCAGAGATGGACAATTTGACTGGCTGAGCAGTTTGATTGACAGCTGCCCTGCTGTCTTCACAGCTGCTGGATGAATGACAGACTTCAGAGGCAGCGGCTGTCCTGTACTGGTTTGACTTTAACATCAAACCACTGAACAACATCAAACAAAAACAACCAAAGTTGGTCAACTTTGGTTGTTTTTAAAGTGCTCAACAAATAAAGTTGGACTGGATTGGATCATCTTGACATGTGGGACAAGAAAATAAAATGCTGTGCAGTCAGTGGTCACACGGCGGACGGACACCAGAACATCACACTGCTGTCCTCCTGCCAGTCCTCCTGTCTGTCCTCCTGTCTATCCTCCTGCCAGTCCTCCTGTCTGTCCTCCTGTCTGTCCTCCTGCCAGTCCTCCTGCCAGTCCTCCTGTCTGTCCTCCTGCCAGTCCTCCTGTCTGTCCTCCTGTCTGTCCTCCTGTCTGTCCTCCTGTCTGTCCTCCTGCCAGTCCTCCTGTCTGTCCTCCTGTCTGTCCTCCTGTCTGTCCTCCTGCCAGTCCTCCTGTCTGTCCTCCTGTCTGTCCTCCTGTCTGTCCTCCTGCCAGTCCTCCTGCCAGTCCTCCTCCTGTCTGTCCTCCTGTCTGTCCTCCTGCCAGTCCTCCTGTCTGTCCTCCTGTCTGTCCTCCTGCCAGTCCTCCTGTCTGTCCTCCTGTCTGTCCTCCTGCCAGTACTCCTGTCTGTCCTCCTGTCTGTCCTCCTGCCAGTCCTCCTGTCTGTCCTCCTGTCTGTCCTCCAGTCTTACCTCCTGTCTGTCCTCCTGTCTGTCCTCCTGTCTGACCTCCTGTCTGACCTCCAGTCTTACCTCCTGTCTGACCTCCTGTCTGACCTCCAGTCTGTCCTCCTGTCTGTCCTCCTGTCTGACCTCCTGTCTGACCTCCAGTCTTACCTCCTGTCTGACCTCCTGTCTGACCTCCAGTCTTACCTCCTGTCTGACCTCCTGTCTGACCTCCTGTCTGACCTCCAGTCTTACCTCCTGTCTGTCCTCCTGTCTGTCCTCCTGTCTGTCTTCCAGTCTTACCTCCTGTCTGTCCTCCTGTCTGTCCTCCTGCCTCTTCATCACATTTCTGCCTGAAAAACAGCGTCTGTCACCTGCAGAAAACTTTAACTCACCAGGTGTTTGTGTTGTAGTTATTGTTGTCACAGTGACCGTCAGCCCTCCTGAGTCTTCAGTGAACTTTCCCCCAGAAAACAGCCTCCGTCCTCGCAGTGACAGAGTCAGACAGGTCCAGTTTACTGATGGTGATTATCTAAATATGTCATTTAGAGTGAAAACGTAACTTTGTCACTTTCCAGGGTGTTCGGTGGGTCAGGATCTCAATCACTACACATTATAACAGAGAACTGCAGATAATGTGGCGTCTCCGTGTGAAAAGGCTGCTGTTTCTCTGCACACTGAACGTCCAAGGTCCAACAGACCTGTCAGAATATTTTATGCATCCAATTTTTCAGCCGGGAATAAGAACTTAAAGGAACAGTCAGTCCTCAGAACAGTTGTGGAGCTTCACAGTAAAACAGAGTAGCAGTGTTCTGCTGAACAGCTGAAGCAGCTGCAGACGTGATGTAGAACAGCAGACGTCTCGGTGCCGCTGGCTGCTTCCTCTCTGTCGGGCTTCATTCATTCTGTAAAAAGGATCCAATGTTTAAAGAAACCCTCAGTGATAAATGTGTCTCTGCTCTTCAGGTTCCAGACGTCCTCACCGAGGCAGTGATGAGACACACGAGGTGAAGTTCTGAACAATGTCTGGCCAATCAAATAATAGGCCACGCCCACCTCCACCAATCAGTATGGCTCTTCAGATTCTGGTTAATGGTTTGGTTTAGTGGACCTGGTCCCAACCTCAGCCTTCAAATGGAAATATATCAGCTCCATTTATACAGCCCACAGGTGTGTCTGTGGAGCAGCTACACCTGGACTCACCTGTCAGTCATCGGTCCAGCTGCACCTGGACTCACCTGTCAGTCATCGGTCCAGCTGCACCTGGACTCACCTGTCAGTCATCGGTCCAGTCAGCTGGACTCACCTGTCAGTCATCGGTCCAGCTGCACCTGGACTCACCTGTCAGTCATCGGTCCAGCTGCACCTGGACTCACCTGTCAGTCATCGGTCCAGCTGCACCTGGACTCACCTGTCAGTCATCGGTCCAGTCACCTGGACTCACCTGTCAGTCATCGGTCCAGTCAGCTGGACTCACCTGTCAGTCATCGGTCCAGCTGCACCTGGACTTACCTGTCAGTCATCGGTCCAGTCAGCTGGACTCACCTGTCAGTCATCGGTCCAGCTGCACCTGGACTCACCTGTCAGTCATCGGTCCAGTCAGCTGGACCATGTGGCAGATCTGCTTCATTATTATGTAGACATGCATTTGAGTTCCTGGGCCAAGACTAATGATACTAGTGATAATATTGATAATAATGATGATATTGATGATAATGATAATATTGATAATAATGATAATATTGACTATAATGATGATAATATTGATAATAATGATCGGGCACAGTGCAGCTCTGCTCGTCGGGTTTCAGCTCTGATCAAACATTCTGTTCCATGAGGTGCCTTCACCATTTCCTGTGTTACATCTCTACATCTATAATCTATATATACATATTTAATGATCGCCCAGATGAGCGGTATGATTATATAATTTGTCCTCGATGTGGTCCACTCAGAACCTCCGCTCAGAACCTCCAAGATGGACCTCGATCGCTACTCTTTGTCTAACAGTGTGCCCGCGTCTAAGCGGAGCAGGACTCTCATCACATCACCGGTCTGTCTATTTATACAAACAGAGGAAAGTTTTACCTTTGTATCGTGGAGCGGAAACTTCCTGGAACACAGCTCTGCTTCTGCTCACAGCCAGCAATCTCACCAAACCGGTCCTGTGTAACCGGATCTCCCTCCAGGCTCCACGGGCTGAAGCTCTGTCAGCAGCCTGCAGACATTATAACTAGCTGTCATTGACCTGTTGCTCATGAGCACAATATGTTATTAAGAAGAAGAAGGAGAAGAAGAAGAAGAAGAAGAAGAAGATAATAAAGGTGATGGTGTTGGTGCCACAGGAGCGGGTCCTGAAACCCAGACGTGATGAGCACGTTTGCACTTCCTGTTCCTCGTCTGACAGTCAGCTGAATGGAACACTGCCGGCTGCACATGTTCTCATGTTCTGTTCTCAGACATGAAGCTTGTAAAACAGGGACTCCCCAGCACCGGGCCGTGGACCGGTACCAGGTCTCGGGTCGATGTTATTGCCACATCTGTGCTGTTTATTTGACCTTCTCACATCACAGAGCAGCTGATGATTTTCACTGAACATTAAAATGTTGAAAGACTTGATGTTCTGGTTGGAGAAATAAGCTGTGTGGTTACAGGCTGAACACATAAATCATCATTAATGTTCCACAGTTTAATCATGAAGCTCTTCATGTGTTAACAACAGTTAGCGGTTGCTAACGAGTGTCTGAATGAGACTACAGAGGTTGTCGGGGACATTAAACGTCCTCACAGCGAACACGGAGACTCATCTACTCACTAGTCCGTCTTTACAGGCCACTTTAGTTACACACTGTTCTAACTCTGACTTTACAACTTGTACATTGATCAGTTTAGAGAAAACCTGGATAGTAATTGTGCAGTAAGACTCTTAGTGGTGGAGACGTTTCAGTCATGTGACCGTGATGTCGTCTGTTTGTAGCCTAGCATTAGCTTCTTACTGCTACACAGTTAATTTAGCTTCACACATCACAGAGTGGAGTTCATCTGTGGAGATGATCTGGATCAACAGAACCTGGACGGGTCAGAACCCAGTTCAATGATCCCACAGAGGAACCAGAGAGATGCTAACTACAGCTAGCTACAGGAACACATCATCCTGCTGCATGTGATGTTGTACATTTTTGACACATTGTGTTGTGTATTTCCTTTTCAAAGCGCTTCATCACCCTCAGTGGGCAGCAGGAGGCTTCTCTTCTCTTCACTCACTCAGACGTGAGAGAAACAAACTTCAGTCTGGAGCTGCTGAGGCCACACAAAGTGTGTCCGAGCTGAGTCCACTTACTGCCATACCAGGGAAATAAGAGCACAACGGATCAACTATTCATGCCAACATGCTGTGGATTACAATTTGGACATTGGAGTACTTTTGTTCACTGTGCTGCCATGAGGTTTGGACTGTTGGAAATTGAGAGACCTCGGGCCGGGTTGTGATTTGCCTCAAGGACTTGGACTGTCAGCGACCCTCTCCATCTCAACTACATTTAAGTATTTTAACCAGGCCTCAGCTCTTTTAGATTAATTTGTTATTTACAGTAGAGACTGTACAGGGAGAGACTGAGGGACAGGGAGGAGAGGTCTGCCCGACTAAAACTATAGATATGCCCGACTGTTCATGAAAAACCATGTGCAATAATAACAGAACCATAGCAGATACTGTGTACCTGTGTACAGTTTTACGTGTGTGTGTATATATGTATGTACAAATATAGATTTATATTCTTACAGTGTTATTTTATATTTATTTACTTATATGTATATTTACATGTATATTTTAAATGTATGTATGTATATTTCTTGCATATTTATATATATATATATATTTATATTGATATATCTATGTATAATATATTGTATTTGGTTTTCTATCTTTATATGGGTGTCGGGTACCTTGGTGTCTCTTCTTTCTTGATCCTCTATATGTAACAGTGCTGTGTGTGACATGGAGCTTCATTCTCTTTGAGGGAAACTCCCAAAAGGATGAATAAAGTTGTCTAAGTCAGTATTATGATTTTATCAATAAGGATTTTTGACAATGATTGATAGTAAATGAAATAAGTATTGTGCTGTATGTTTTGCTCTTGCTAAAGTCTATGCAATAAAACCAACATACTATAGTTAAAGTTAAAGTTGTGGACATTGATTTCATGTCTGTTTGGTGGAAGTAAAGTCAGGTGTTAACTGTGCAGAATATCTGAAAGGATCTGAAAGGTTACTGTAGCCCACCAGAGTGAAACAGTCCCTTAGAGTTTACCAAAGCCCCTAAAATCCAACCTAGCACCAGACCAAGTGCCCAGATCATTCAGAGGAGAGCTGGCTGGTGTTCATATCTGACTCCTGTCCGGTTCTGATCCAGAGGAAGCAGGTAGGCGATCGGACTCAGGCAGTGAGAAGCTACACGGGTCGTCTCCTCACCACCAGCCAAAGAAATCACTATTTACATTCCTCAGGACCCAGGATCTAACACACACGCACACACACACACACACACTCTTTACATGTCATGTGGAACAGCAGCAGGTTTGTTCTGGTGGGTCTGGAACAGGTTTCTGTCTGTTCGTCAGTCTGAGACGGGTCACGTTGTTACAGAAAGCTGTTCCACGTGTGAGCGTCTCTGTTAGCGAGTCTCATGTAAAGACACCGTCTGGATCTTCATGTTCATGCTGAGCAGCTGACGTCCTTTAACTCTGAACTCTGAACTCACCTCTTTGACTTCGATCACGAGCTTCCTCACTGGCTCTCAGTCTCAGTGAGTTCTGATAGAATCCACATCGTCCTGCCGACCAGAACCAACCTGCTGATTCTGATTAACATCACATTCTATAACTTCTGTTGTTTGTCTTCTGTTCCCACATACCTCACTCTGTGTCACCTCCTCCTCCTCCTGTAGAAAAGGAAATGGGAGTTACAGGATCCAGTCCAGGAGCAAAGAGCATCCAGACGTGCTGGGCAGGCTGGAGGCCAGACGGGAGGCCCGGTGACGGGGAGCAGGACTGGCCGCTGGAGGCCAGACGGGAGGCCCGGTGACGGGGAGCAGGACTGACCGCTGGAGGCCAGACGGGAGGCCCGGTGACGGGGAGCAGGACTGACCACTGGAGGCCAGACGGGAGGTCCGGTGACGGGGAGCAGGACTGGCAGCTGGAGGCCAGACGGGAGGCCCGGTGACGGGGAGCAGGACTGGCAGCTGGAGGCCAGACGGGAGGCCCGGTGACGGGGAGCAGGACTGGCAGCTGGAGGCCAGACGGGAGGCCCGGTGACGGGGAGCAGGACTGGCAGCTGGAGGCCAGACGGGAGGTCCGGTGACGGGGAGCAGGACTGACCGCTGGCCCCTGGTCAGTTTGGGAGGCCAACAGCAAGTGTTGTCTGGACCGCTGGAGGACCAGGAGACTCAAAAAATATGGAAAAGTTTACTCATCTCAGAGGGGAAATTAGGTCATCGTAGCAGCAGGTCCATTCAACAACAACATCATCAAAATACAAGAGCAGATATAAAAACAGTAAAGTTCAGTTTACAATATACAAAAACCAATGAAGTTCTAAAACAACATAAAATACTGAGGTAATAAAGTGCTGAGGTATCGAACCGTGTTTATAGTTCAAACTGTCATCCTGAAGACTGAGATAAAGTTCAAATGGAGCAGCTACAAAAACCAGTCGTGCTAGCTTTTATCAAGCTAGCTAGCTCCACCAGACTCACCTGCTGTCAGTTTCCTCCAGGATCCAGTCGGTCACAGTAATCAGTGATCCCATGAGCCAACGCAACGCAATTTTAAAGTTGGTTTGGTTTATTTTATTTGTTTGTTTTGAACACACACACACACACACACAGACACACACAGTGTTGTTACCTCGGGCTGAGCTGAGGGTCGATCCCACGTCTCCATGTTGCAGGACGGCGTCTTAAACCACTGGACCATCTTCAGCGCTGAAACCAGCCGACAGCCAGAAACAGGATCAGACTGAAGCTCAAACATTCTGACTTCACTCAAACATTTTCATGTTTTAAAAAGACTGAAGTTCAGATTCAGAGCAGCAGATCAAAGTGTTGAAGTGACGTCCAGGTGTGATTATTGGCTGTTTGAACTGATGTCTGCACCTCACAGGTGAACAGCTCAGCTGCTTGATGAGGTGTTTAGACTCTCACAGGTTGTTGGTTCACGACCCGTCACAGACAAACATTATCTCAGTCGTGTCTCAGAAGAAAAGTTTTCCTGTCTTTAAGTTCAAACACAAAACATTTAGATTCACATTAATTATGATAAATGTATCTTTGTTTCTGCTTAAAGTCAATTACATAGGATTTAAAAATATAAGCTTTAGTTGGGATTTGAACCTACAACATCACAGTGCTGGTCTGTGTCTCTAACCACAGGACCACTTCCACTGATGGACCCCTGAACACCCAGAGAGACAGAGAGGATCAGACTGAAGAAGGACTCTGATGGAGTCAACAACAAACTAGACAGAGAAGTTAGCAGGAATTGAACCTGCAACCTTATGAACCTTGTGCTGCACTAACTAAAGTTCAGATTCAGAGCAGCAGATGAAAGTGTTTAATAATGTACCGGTGTGATTATTGGCTGTTTGCAGAGATGTCAACAGCTCAGCTGCTTGTTAAAGTGTTTTGAATCTCAGAGGTTGTTGGTTCACGACCCATCAAAGAGAAACATCATCTCAGTTGGTCTGACACCTGTGTGGCTCGTACAGGTGTATGGTGTTCACCCATAATGAGTCCAAGACTCTGTTGATTTCCCAAATGCCATTAAAGTATCACTCCTGACATAAATGTGTGTATTTTATGAGTTTCAGTATTCCTGCAGACTCGTGCTGATGCTGTTTTGGATTTGCTTCATACGGAGCTCCAGACATGACATGGTCAAAAAATAATTGAATTGTGGCCACAGTAAAGCTATAAAGTGAGCAGGAAATACTGAATTATGGCCACAATTTATTTATTTTTTTGCCCACGTGATGTCTGGGGCTCTGTAGTTTTACTTGTTGTGATGTTTGGTTTCATTCCCACAGTGGATGACGTCAGATGACTAAAGGCTCTGCTGTGGCAGAGATCTGTGGTCTTTGAGCGCCCTCTACTGGTATTTCAACCGCACTACACATTAGTCTGCAAGTAGAGAGCAACACACAACAGAGAGCTGTGTGCTGGCTGTGTGTCAGTGTTACAGTGTTTGTATCAGACTTTCTGTTGATGTACCTTGTAAACTGTGATTTGTTGCTCTTTTCTTTACACAACATCTATTGCATGTGTGTCCGTCCTGTTAGAGGGATCCTCCTCTGTGGCTCTTCCTGAGGTTTCTTCCATTGGTTTTTTACCCTGTTAAAAGGTTTTTTTTCCATCAACATGTGAAGTTTTTCCTCACTGGAATCGAGGGTCTGAGGACAGAGGATGTTGTTCACTGTACAGATTGTAAAGCCCACTGAGGCAATGTGATTGTGATTTTGGGCTATATAAATAAAATGGATCTGATTTGATTTGATTTGATTTACAGCATAACGTTCATAAGGTTGCAGGTTCAGTCCCTGCTACCAGTCAGCAGGTTGTTAGATCAGGGCCGCAGTAACACAGCATGTGTCAGTCTGGAATTACACATTCTGGTTTAACAACTGTTAAACTTCAGACAGGATTTCACGCTGAATGTTTCTGATTCACCAGATGGTTCATTAACCTGACGAGCTCCGTCTGAACTTCTCTGTCTAGTTTGTTGTTGACTCCATCAGAGTCCTTCTTCAGTCTGATCCTCTCTGTCTCTCTGGGTGTTCAGGGGTCCATCAGTGGAAGTGGTCCTGTGGTTAGAGACACAGACCAGCACTGTGATGTTGTAGGTTCAAATCCCAACTAAAGCTTATATTTTTAAATCCTATGTAATTGACTTTAAGCAGAAACAAAGATACATTTATCATAATTAATGTGAATCTAAATGTTTTGTGTTTGAACTTAAAGACAGGAAAACTTTTCTTCTGAGACACGACTGAGATAATGTTTGTCTGTGACGGGTCGTGAACCAACAACCTGTGAGAGTCTAAACACCTCATCAAGCAGCTGAGCTGTTCACCTGTGAGGTGCAGACATCACTTCAAACAGCCAATAATCACACCTGGACGTCACTTCAACACTTTGATCTGCTGCTCTGAATCTGAACTTCAGTCTTTTTAAAACATGAAAATGTTTGAGTGAAGTCAGAATGTTTGAGCTTCAGTCTGATCCTGTTTCTGGCTGTCGGCTGGTTTCAGCGCTGAAGATGGTCCAGTGGTTTAAGACGCCGTCCTGCAACATGGAGACGTGGGATCGACCCTCAGCTCAGCCCGAGGTAACAACACTGTGTGTGTGTGTCTGTGTGTGTGTGTGTTCAAAACAAAAAACAAACAAACAAAAACCCCAAAAACCAAACCAACTTCAAAATCGCATAAACTAAACTGCGTTGCGTTGCGTTGCGTTGCGTTGCGTTGCGTTGCGTTGCGTTGCGTTGCGTTGGCTCGCTCGTGGGATCTCTGCTGTGGACCGACTGGATCCTGGAGGAAACTGACAGCAGGTGAGTCTGGTGGAGCTAGCTAGCTTGATAAAAGCTAGCAAGACTGGTTTTTGTAGCTGCTCCATTTTAAACTTTATCTTAGTTCAAACTGTCATCCTGAAGACTATGTTTATTTTTGAGTCTCCTGGTCCTCCTCCAGCAGTCCACACAACACTTAACCCTAACACAACACAGTTGGCCTGGAGGGCTGCGGGTCCTGCTCCCTGTCACGGGCCTCCTGTTGGGTCTCCTGCCTCATGTTGGGCCTCCTGTTGGGTCTCCTGCCTCATGTTGGGCCTCCTGTTGGGTCTCCTGCCTCATGTTGGGTCTCCTGTTGGGTCTCCTGTTGGGTCTCCTGCCTAAAAAAATATTTATTATTAATTCATATTTTTACTGGTGTTATTATTATTATTTTGATTATTATTATTTGATCCTTATTGTGTTTCTGTATACTGTATTTTAAATGTGAGCACAAAGTCAAAGGATGTTATAATAGTTGTGATATTAAACTATGATACCTTTGAATGGGATTTATTACAACAATCCATAGAAACCAACAGTAATAAAACATGAAACACTGACTTTGGGTTGCTTCATTTTAATATGTTCATGATCTTATCTAATATCTTTATTGGAGAATACTTTATTGCGTTACTCGTTACCCTCCTCACACTAACATGCCTCCATAATAAAACACTGGTGATGTCCGAGGGGACCTTTATTGTGAAGGGCCCCGGATGGCGCCCTCTGTCGGCGGCGGTGTGACGCAGCAGCCGCGCCGCTCTTCTTCTTCTCCTCCCGGCGGCGGCAGCAGCAGCGGTCCCGCTCTCCTTCTGTTTTCACTAACACCGCCTCCATTTTAGCCCCGACACCAGGCGGAGCGGCAGCGGCTCGCAGCGGACCCAGCGGCCGGCGGAGGGACACCTTCCTGCGGCGGCGGCAGCGGTTTGACTCGTTCGGCGTGAATCAGCCTTTTTGTGTTGCGGGATGGCGGCGCTGCGGCAGGACGCGGCCGGGGCGGCGCTGCTCTGCTGACGACCTAACGGCTCGTTGTGTGAATCTAGCGGCGGTGAGGAGGAGCAGCTCGCCTCGGATGGTCAGGTACCGGCTCTAATCTCTCTGGCTTTAATTATTACAGGCTTTATTCTCATAAGACGGCTTTGTTTGATCTCCTGAGCGGGTTGATTAGCGGCGGGCAGGCCGCTGCTGCAGCCTCCCCGGCGGCCTGTCCGCGGCTCCGGCTCGCTGTTTCCTCCCGGACAGCATCCATCACTCCGTGCGGCCCCGGTGCCTCTGCTGCGGGGGGTGTCGGTTATATAACGTGTGCGCAGAGGACACCGAGCCGTCCTTCCGTCCGTCCGTCCGGCCGCAGTCTGCGGCTCACCTCTGACTGACGGCGGCCGCTGACTCGCTGTCCTCCATTTGAAGCCGTCGTCCTGACAGTCGGCGGTTAATGTCGGATGTTCTCAGCCGGTCCGTGACTCGGTCCGGCCGGGCAGGTGGTGTCGTTCAGGCCGGACTGCTGGTGCAGCAGGCCCGCGGACACGTCCGGATCAAAGGCAGCTGAATAAAGCTTCAGGTGTCAGACAGCAGCTCTGTGACGACGAGCAGCCGATTAATCGATCAGTCAGCAACATGAAGTGAATCTGCATCATTCTGATGATGAGTTATATTAAAGATCACAGCTAGAAAACGGATCCAGGTTCTGAGACGATGGATCATTGCTGGTGGTAACCACACATTTAAAGACGTCACTTTGGACCCAGTTAATCGATTGACTGAGAGAATCACCAGGAGGTTAATAATCAATAATGACTAATCATTAGTCAGCTGTCTGAATGATGAGCTGAAACTATTTGTTTGTTATTAGAGTTTAATCAACGATTAATCAATTAGATAAAATAGTTTGGAATTTGAATTGCAACAACAGAGAGAAAACATCACCAAGACTGATTGACCGTTATCAATTACATATGAATCAATAACCGACAATCTAATACATAAATCTATAGGATCAATATAGTGTGAATAGTGTAACTAGTACTGTTGATAAACTGTACTAGATCTCACGTTCACATCATCTTGTTTTAGCTTTCATGTAGTGACGGAGCGAAAGAGTCCTGAGGCCTCCTGATGCTCCTCCTCAGCTCCCTGGTGTCCTCTGTAGTCCATTCTGTCTCTCTGTAGTCCATTCTGTCTCTCTGTAGTCGTTTTATGTCACTCTGTAGTCGTTTTATGTCACTCTGTAGTCGTTTTATGTCACTCTGTAGTCGATTCTGTCTCTCTGTAGTCCATTCTGTCTCTCTGTAGTCGATTCTGTCTCTCTGTAGTCGTTTTATGTCTCTCTGTAGTCGATTCTGTCTCTCTGTGTGTTTGTTTTCTGTTTATGTGTTTTTTTTTCTCTCTCTCTCTCTAGTTGTTTTCTGTCTCTCTGTGGTTGTTTTCTGTCTCTCTGTGGTTGTTTTCTGTCTCTCTGTGGTTGTTTTCTGTCTCTCTGTGGTTGTTTTCGGTCTCTGTAGTTTTTCTGTCTCACTCAGTGATCATTTTGAGTGTCTTTGTAGTTTTGCTTCTCACACTTTCACATCTCTCTGTTGTTGTTTAAATCTTTTTGTTGTCAGTTTCTGTCTCTTTGTAGTTGTTTTCTGTCTCTTTGTAGTCGATTTATGTCTCTCTGTAGTCGATTCTGTCTCTCTGTAGTCGATTCTGTCTCTTTGTAGTCGTTTTATGTCTCTCTGTAGTCGATTCTGTCTCTCTGTAGTCGATTCTGTCTCTCTGTAGTCGTTTTATGTCTCTCTGTAGTCGATTCTGTCTCTCTGTGGTCGATTCTGTCTCTCTGTAGTCGATTCTGTCTCTCTGTGGTCGATTCTGTCTCTCTGTAGTCGTTTTATGTCACTCTGTAGTCGATTCTGTCTCTGTGTGTTTGTTTTCTGTTTGTGTTTTGTGTTTTCTGTCTCTCTATAGTTTGTTTTCTGTCTTTCTGTGGTTGTTTTCTGTCTCTCTGTAGTTGTTTTCTGTCTCTCTATAGTTGTTTTCTGTCTCTCTGTGGTTGTTTTCTGTCTCACTCAGTGATCATTTTGAGTGTCTTTGTAGTTTTGCTTCTCACACTTTCACATCTCTCTGTTGTTGTTTAAATCTTTTTGTTGTCAGTTTCTGTCTCTTTGTAGTTGTTTTCTGTCTCTTTGTAGTTGTTTTCTGTCTCTCTGTAGTTGTTCTGATCTTTGTAGTTGTTTTGCGTCCCTCTTCAGTCACTTTGCGTATCTTTGTAGTCAGTTTGTGTCTCTACAGTTGTTTTTTCTTCTCATTGTAGTTGATTAACATCTGACTGTAATTGGTTTCCATCCCTGTAGTTGTTTTTGTCTTTGTTGTTCTTTTGCGTGTCATTATAGCTGCTCTACAACAACACACGTTAACAGTCACGTCATGCAGAGGTTCTGTGGTCCATGTGGTCTCTGGGTCCATCGGGTCCATCGGGTCTGTTGGGTCTGTTGAGTATGTCCTTGATGCCCCGGGGCAGCTCCTTCTGTGGATGTATTCTTCCCTTTTAAAGCCGGAAGATGTCTCACATCTGTTGAACATTGAGTGTTTTATCACAGAGATGGTTCTGTAGGACGCCGTCGTGTGTGTGGACGCTGTTGTGTGTGTGTGTGTGTGGACGCTGTTGTGTGTGTGTGTGGACGCCGTTGTGTGTGTGTGTGTGTGGACGCTGTTGTGTGTGTGTGTGTGTGGACGCCGTTGTGTGTGTGGACGGGGTTGTGTGTGTGGACACTGTAGAAACCACCACACTCGCAGTCGACCACACAGCTGCAGACAACCAGCCTCAGCTCCCAACGCGAAATTCAAAATGTCAATGAGATGAACTAACAAGATCATCATAGTGGAGAAAAGAAGCTGAGGCTAACTAGCTTAGCATGTTGACTGTTTGTATGCAGTTTGGTT